>NW_004191832.1:320090-482828 GCF_000330505.1 Entamoeba invadens IP1
TGATGAACCTTTGTGGAGTTCATGAACGTCTACTTGGAGTGTATTCGCGAGGCCAAGGCGCAAGATGCAAAAGAGAATTTGATCAAAGAGAATGTGAAGAAATACAACGAGATCGTTAACATGATCTTCGAGTGGGTTGTTGCGAAGTTGAAGATACGCAATTTGTTTGCGGACGGCATTTCTGATGTCGATCTGTTGGAGAAGAAGGAGATGCTGACTGGGAATCTCTCGACGTACACTGTGGAGGGAAATACTTTAGTTAATAAGGCTGTAGCTATTAAGGAGCAATTGCGATTAATAACTGAGCAAGACGAAGCGGACATGTTGATTTGTGTGGAGACAAGTGAGTTAAAACAATTAGTACAGAACGTCTTAATGATGATTGAAACGCAGTTACAAGGGATTGTCGAGATTGTGGACACGCGAAATAACTTCCAAGAGCGGAAGCAAGAGATTGACAAGATCATTTCTGAGAACGAGAAGTTAGTGTGTCAACGGCATGCGAGTATTATGAGCGAGTTTTGTGCGGGTCCAGTGTCTGCAGAGTACTTCACTCGTCGCTTTACAGAGCTCCAAATCTTGAATGAGCAATCAATTGAATTGTGTCGAAAGCGAGGAGAGAAAAGTGGGGAGGTCATAGCAGCGATCCCGCCGTGGGAGACGTTCTACAACTTCTGGGAGAGAGTTATAAGTATTTCACAGACGGTGGTGAACCACTTAAAGAATTGTGTGTTGAAGAAACAAAGCTTCGAAGAGAATTTTGAGAAGGCCAAGAAATGGCATGAGGCGGAGTGTCAATATGCAAAGAATGTCTTACGAGCAGAAGAATTTGTGACGTCGGAGAAGACGACATTGATGTTAGAACTACCGTCGAGCCACGAATTCTATAACATCTTGTTGAGGATCACGGGAGACTTATTGCACGACTCGACGAATGTGAGTGAGCTTGGAAAGAACTTGTTGGCGACTTCAAAAGATTTGAAGAATGCTGTTTTGGAGGTGAAAAGTAATATTGCGGGGAACAGGAATTCGGTTGACAAGACGGTGAAAAATGCGAATGATTTTGCGTTTGGGTTTATTCAGAATTGTACGCCGTACGCGGACGAGAAGATGGAAGAAGGGATGTTAAGTGGCGATGCTGAGTTCATTGACAAGTTATCGAAGTTCTATGATGAGACGAAAAAGAAGAGTGGAATAGAAGAGAATCGAGAGATAGAAAGGAAGAAGTACTCATCTGCGTTCAATGAGTATGTGACATGTGCAAAAGATATTTTGAGTGCGGAGCGAGTCAATTTTGTGAGTCTGAAAACGTCTCGGAATGACTTTGGGATCATGCAGGAGTGCATTTCTAAAGAGACGGAGTGGGTGAACAAATATGTCGACTACGGTGAGATGAAAGAGAGTGTCTCTGACTTACAGAAGAGGATTACTGACAAAGGATTGACTAAAAAGGATGAGAAGAGTGACAAGAGTGTAGAGAAACAAGGCGAGAAGAGTGACAAAGTTGAGAGTAAAGATGAGTCTGAGTTCTTAGACTCCAACAACAAATTTAGAAGAGAAGCTTTGCTCGATGTCTCACCAATGCAACAACGGGAGTTCCATCGGGAGTTCATAACAATGATTCAATCAGTGAATGACTTGAGTCTGAAGCTTTCACTACTTCTATCTTCGGAGAAGAAAACACGGGACACACACGTTGAAGTTGAAGACATTCAAGAGCGAGTGTATTCCTTGGCAATTGAAGCAATCAGAAGTCCACAATTGCACTTTACGTGGATGTGCGAATTATCACAGAAGTTAAAGAAGACGAAGTTGATGATAGAGCATGGGCTCTGTGAAGTGGCTATTGTATACTACTTATTCAAATCATTGTATGGAGACAACGTTGCTGGAGACTACGAGAAATTGCTCTTCAAAATTGCACCGGACTTTTTGGTGTACGAGCCGTCGAAGATCTCGACAGGAGTGGCTTCTGCGTTCACTGACGAGAAGATGGTGAACCACGGGAAATACGCGATCGAAGCGTTTAAAGAGGGGGGTGCGTATTCCCACGCGGAGTGCGTCTGCGAGTTCTTATTAGCGCATTTTATGAACATGAATGACTTGTCGCAGATTATAACGACGCACCAACAAATCGAGGAGCTCTACACGTCACTGAATGAGTCTGGGAAGAAGCTGGAAATGCACTTCTATAATGTCATTGTGAGCAATGACGTTGAAATGAATTCGAATTCGACGGAGAAGAGTGTTGAATACATCTACGCCTCTAAACTTGTGTCGCCGGACTTCTTAAAGTACATAGAACCGCTTTCAAGACGGTCCGCACGGATTCAGGTGAGAGAAGTGTTTCCGGTGATCAATGGGAAGGTAGTCCGACAGCCCCAAAGTGTGTTAACACCAACAGATGAGTTTATGTTAGAGAGTGACATCATCGGAGAGACTATTGAAGACACAACAGCAACTACTGTGGAGTATAAAACGCATCGAAAACTCCCATCGTTACTGTCGCGAACTAAAGTAATGAATCAGAACAGAAAGGTGTTAACACCATGCGAGAAGACTATTGTTGATTTGAAGAAATTGTACGAGGCATTAGACTCCGTGTTTAGTGTGGAGAATACTATAGAAAGGGAAGTCGAGTTTGAAACAGTCATCCCGATCTTGCGATTCATATTGAAACCGACACAATACACCGGACTCTTGACAGTCACACAAGTCTTCTTCGCAAAAGAGATGAAAATGAATGAAAGAGGAACACTGAAAGAGTTATATGAAGTGGTGTGTAACATGTCTGTATTGTGTAAAAAGGTGTTGGACAAATTCGAGAGTAATCATTCAAAAGAAGTCGCCGTTGCTCGAAAGGATTATTTCAATTTCGCAATGTTCATCAAGTCGATTGAGGATGAAGTACTCGCGTTCTTTGAGATGCCTAACGAAGAAGCGTAGTAGTGTAGTGTGTTATTGATTTTCACATTTCATTTGTATTGTTTTTATTACTTCAATAAGATGAAATAGCTATATAGTATTTATATAGTTTTTATATTATTAATTTACTACTAAATATAACATTATTTATTTATAATATATATACTATTGTTATTAATTATTTATTTATAGTTTAGATATTAATACATTATTAATAAGTATTTATTTTATAATTGAATACTATAATTAGTAGTTGATATGTTATAGTTTAGTTAATAATGAATAAAATAGTAGTTATTAAGTAAATAAATACTATTATTATTAGTTAATGAGTTATAGTTTATTTTTTTAGTACATATAAACTATTTAAGACTAAACAATGAAACCGAGCGATTCACTTTATTTCTTGGCAATACCGCCCTTTCTCATTGGCATATACTTTTTCTTCTCTGTCAATTCTCTTTGCATCCACCACATAGTCCCTTGCCCACTTCCTCCTGCCGCTGCTTGTTGTTCCTTCAAGTATTGTTCTGCCTCTTCGACCTTCTTTTGTGTCTCTTCAACTGTTTTCTCTGCTTGTGCGGCAGCCGCGTCGGCCTCCTCTTGTGCTTTAGCTGCAGCGTCGGCGTCACTGTCGGCGACTTCTTTAGCTTCTGTGGCGATTTTTACTAAATGTCAATATACTATTAAGTGATAGTAATTTTATTAGAACGTATAACAAACAAGCTTTGGCGGCCTTTCTCTGTGCGGCTTCTAAAGTGGTTTTGGCTCTTCTCATCGGCAAGTCATCTTCATTGTCCAATTTGGCCAATTCCTGAATTGCGGCATTTTTTGCGACTAAACCAGCCGTCTCGATTTTCTTCTGTAACTCAGCCCTCTTCTTGTTTTTGGCATCTTCTTGAGCTTGCACTGCATTCAAAGCTTTTGTCACTTCATCCTCAGCTGCTTGCGCTTCCTTTTGTTTTGCAAGTGCTTTCTCGGCAGATGCTTTGGCAGACTCATTTTTCTGTTTTGCGGCTTCGGCAGCCTTTTTGGAAAGGTCGGCCTGTTTGGTGCACTCCTCAAGCTTCTTTGAGACTTCGTCTAACATCTTCTGAGCGGCAGAAAGTTGTTCGGTGTTATCACCTTGTGGAGCATTGGCCACCTTTTGCCAGTCTTGTCCGAAGTAATAGACTAAAAAGTGAAGAAGAGAAACTCTCTTAAAGTTTTCAACACCAGCATTTTTGAGTTGGGAACGCATCTCTTGGACGGTCTTCTGATTTCCAATTTTTTCAAAAACTCGATGGACATTTAATTCATCTAAGTCACACCCCTCAGCATGGTTCTCATGCTCAAACTCAATAAAAGTGTTTGTAAAGCCCCACATCTCTTCGGCAAGAGTGTCTTTATAAGCAGGCCATACTGCATTCAACATCCAGATCGCTTGGTCTTTAAAAACTTTCTTATTCAAAGCCTTAAACTTCTCTAAGTCTGTCATTGGATATTTGAGTTCTAACTTCGAAAAACAACGAAATCTTTTTTATCAAAACAAAAAATCAAAATTTTTAGAGGAATTGGTCTTCTTTATATTTATTAAATGAAGTCCAACTAAAAATTAAAATTAGTTTTAAAATGTTACAATTAGTTTCAAATTAATTTAAAAGTGTTCAACAAATAAAAATGATTGTAGAAAAATAATTAAAAATATTATCAAAATAAATTCAAAGTGTATCACAAAAAAAACAAAAATGTACCTTTTTCAAATGTCTCATAATTAATTATTATTGTTTCAAATAAAAGTGTTTTTGTACCAATTAAATTATAAATTGTTTCAATATTGACAATTTTTGTTTCAAATAAAATTAACAAATATATAGGAAATTTGTTATAAATCGTTTATTTTCATCACCTTTTCGGCTTTCTAATTGAAAAATATACCAATAACTTTTCTAATATCAAACTTTCAATATATTCAAAACAATCTCCAATATTTTTTATATTTTTTCAAATCATTGTTCTCAAGTTTACATACTCTAATTTTTAATATACCAAATATGTTTTCAATTGTATTGTATTCTGGAGAATATGAAGTTTTAAATAGAACTTTGCAGCCTTTATTTTCTGTAACCTTGATGATTTTTTGATGTACGGATACGTTATCCAACACAAAAGCGACATTTTAAGCAAACAGATATTATATTCAACAAGCAATTTAAATCCAGCAGAAAAAAATATCTCCATCAACGACTTGGTTAAACACTTTGCTAATTTTTCTCCACTTTCTGCAATCGAACATGTACAACCATTATTGAATGTTAAAAAGGGAGCAATTATAAAATGTTTTTTACAATTTAAAAATGTCTTTTTAAACCCTAAGTTTTGTTCTTACATTACCCAATTTCTAATGAGATTCATCAATAAACACAACAGCAAAATAGGGTTTTTGACAACTTTTCAACTCTAACAATCTGTTGACATGTAATTTTTTTCTGATGTATTGGCAACTTTTCTTTGTATTGGCACTTTTTGAATGACAGAGGATCTAGTTTGAAGTTTTTTATTAAAATTTTATTGACTATGTACCTGTCTGACGAAGATACAGAAATCTTTTTTACCGCGACTCTTTGTTTGCCTCAAAGACACAATTTGTTGACGAAGAAGCGAAGTTATTTTTTTCAATATGTCGTATGAGTATTTTGGGTTTCTTCCTTTCTTTTCTTTGTTATATTACTTCCATTTAGTATTTTTTTGAATATAATATTTCATTCTTTCTGTTGGTATTTTAGTTTTATATATATAATAATTAACGTGTTGAGGCAGTCCACTTTCTTCAAACAACCGGAAATGTAGGTATTATCATTGAAGATAATTTAACCAATCTTGGTAGTTAATTATGCAAATTGAATATAATTCAGTGTTATTGGTGTTTTTTCCAATAATTAACATTATTAAAGGTTTTTCAATCTTTTCAAAACTTCTCAAATTTTATGAGTAGGGGGTCATAAAATATAATATCGAACTTACAACAGCTCAAACATCGAGCTAAATTCAGGAACGTTAGAACTGTTTTTTCAATCTTTGCATTTTTTGATTCTCAATATTCAGTCTTTTTTTCTGAGACTGCTGAAAATACTTGTGTTTGATTATTTCGAGATTCTTATATTGGAAGATTATATTTTTTAAGGTTTTTATACGTATACATTGATACATCACCGTTTTCGTGTTGTGATATTTAAAAGTTTTTGGAAATATCGTGTTATTACTAAGTATTGAAAGCTGTGGTAACAATTATTATAAATTAATAATAAAAAATTAAAATAATAAAAAGTGAAAAAAAAAGAGATTGCCATTAATTAATAAATATTTGGGACCTACATTGACCACCACCACTCCGTTAACTAAAATAAAATATTTGCCTCGATTGTTTTTTTGAAGGGAGTCCACTTTTCAGCCACTGTTTGTGCGTCCCCATGTCGCCCACTTTCCCTGTCCGTACTGTGTGGACGCGGATGTGGTTTCTCCCCGCTTGCCAAGGGGCCAGGGGGGATCCGCGCCAAGGGAGGACTTGGAAAGTGGGTGAAACGGTGCAAACAGACTGTTTGAGTGCGTCTTTATGATCCTTCTTTTCAATGCTCCGTCTCACTCGGTTTTTTACTATCTTGAGGTGAATTTTCGGCATTTCTGAATTCGGGAATGAGACTAAATATTTTTCCCGACAGTTGGGAACATTTTCATATATAAACAACTTTAAAAAATAAATAAGGTTTACATAATATATAATGTTACCAGACTGACTTTATGAAAAAATGGAAGGATGCCACGGAGGAGCATCCAAAAAATATAATTAACTAAATAATAAATTAATATTTGGTCGAAAATTGATGTTGCTGACCCGATAATTATTTATCGGGTTTTAAAGTGCTTGTAAATAAATATTATAAAAATTATGACTAAATAATAATAACTTCAAATTATATTATTGAAAAAAAATATAGTTTATATATTTAATTATTATGATAATTATAATTATAAATAAATTATATTTTTTGGTTAATGGACTTATTTAATAATATTTTATACAAAAAACATAAAAAATATATGCAAAAAGAAGTGTCAACGATTTTTGTAATGGTTGTCACAAAAAAAGAGTCATAACTTGTTTTTAAAAGAAATAACCGAAATGGTAGTTTAATACACGTACAATACAAACACAATATATATAATTATAAGATTATAATAAAAGAAGCATGAAATAAATATTTGTAACAAAACAACGTATTTTAATAAAAACATTTGTTCAAGTGTATAGTTGTGTCATATATATTAGTCAATACATTTTTACTGTTTAATGTGCACATAATATTGCAACATCGAATAAACAGTTTTCACTCTAAAATAAATATATTTAATAAATTCACAAATATCGAGTGCGAATAAGGTAGTAATTAGAAGCGTTTATTGCTCTGTTCGAATAAATATGTTTTTTAATTTGTTAACAAGTAATTTAGTCTTTACCTCCGAACAGATAAAACACAAAGTTTTGTTCAATTAAATTGACATATTTTGTTCAACCAAATAAGTCATTTTTCTAATTTTTTTATTCAAAACAGTAAAAATTTTTATATAATACTTCGTTGTTAATTTATTTTTTATATAGGGGTTTCGAAAATACTACAAAAACAGTTTTTTAAATCATGTTACTCTTTCAATTGTGCAACTTATGTACATTTTTGGTAGGTGTAAACTTATGAATTTATTAATAGAAATATATAAAATGATATTAAAGCCCTGAGTAAAATATACCCATTTAATTAAAAGTATATGTTCAAAACAGTTTTTACTAATAACTACGAACAAAACAAAGTCTCAAAAATCATGAATAATCAACCCCTGATAATGAAGTAAATAATATCGTAATGCTTATTTACAGTAATTATATTGGCATAATAAGTTTTGTGTCTCGTATCAGTTTTTTCACAATCCGAAATACTTTGAAGCATTATTTGCCCGATAAAACGTCAATATGATATTATAAATGTTTCTTATTGGTTATAATAGAGCACACACTTATTATAGTTTTAACTTTTAAAGTGTAAAATAAAGTGAAATTGTTAAATTAATTATAGTTAATATACATAAAATAGCTAACTACTATTTCATATGTTATTTTTTGGTTTCTAAATACTAGTTAAAATGCTAATCATATTTTTACTAATTATTAATTATAATTAATATTGTCAAACTGATTTGATAATTTATTAACATTGGTAATGATCGATTATATAGGAACACAGAAATGAACCACCAAATTTTTGAAAAGATTTTAAACCTATATTTAATTATAAAAATAACTATAAAATTGTTTTCATGTATTTCCAAAAAAATAGTAAATACAATAGTAATATAATTAACGAAAATAGAACTGCGACCTCCATTTTTAGCTGAAGTTTTTGAAATTCCACATCTGCCGAATTAATTCTTTTCAAATAAGTTTTGAGTCAACTGTTTAGCTTGAAATCCCGGGGTTGAAGGAACAAGTTGTGCAAAGGGGGTTTAAACTAAACAACACGAGACCAATCAAAACTTTAGTGCATTATGGTGGTTCAAAAAAACATTGAAAAACAGTTAAAAAAGTGCCTTGTTTTTGAAGAAAGCGGTCATGAAGTTATACATATAATAAATACTGTTATTACTTACTAGTTTAATAAAAGAAATGCGAAGTTTAAAGGCAAATGAAGCTGCAACAACACACCATTACTCTCCAAATGCGGAAAGGACAATTGTTCATTTGAACAAGATTGTTTTGCTGTGACGTGTTATTCATTATAATAATTGTTTATCAATTTTCATGGGGTTTTAAGTCATTTTTCATAACCAATATCACACAAAAGCGAAAGCTGTGGAGTTGACAAATATTAGCAAAAACCTCCTTAAAGTTGCTGTTGAAGCTACAGAGAACAAATGCATGACATTTTTTTAAAAAAATAAACCTCTAATTGAAAATAAAAATAGAAACAAAAATAGCAAAAACATTTTTTTTTTGTACCTAATTGTGTCATTTCAACCCCACTGATTTTCCCGTTTATTGCCATTAAAAAACTCTCTTATTGTTCGCGATAAATATAAACAATCGGGGTTAAATAACACTGTCACAGTTATTATATCGGTTAGTTATGAAAAATAACATCTTCTTCAAATTTGTTATTATATTAGAAATTATTTTACTAAGATATTTTTACTGATTTCCGATAAAAACTCCGAACAACTATTTTTCACTGTCCACCACCAAAAATATATTTAGAAGCAAAAAATGGTAATGATAACCAGTTACTCTGATTTATTAACATGAACTACAATTGAGAGATATCAATGAACAGTGAGATAAATCAAACAAGCTTCTTCTCTCCGTCCTCAATGAGGTGTGAAGATGACAAGGCTTTGTTATTCCGTGTGATGTCTCAAATTTCTACAATATCTAAGAGTTATAATGGACTCTTTGAAAAGCGTTTAGAGACTTCAGACAAGCTTTGCAATGAATTAGTTTCTATTCAAGAAGAAATAGAAAAAGCTAAAAACGACTTGATGCTGAAAAAAATTAAAAATATGGACTTGGAAATTCACCTGGAAGAACTGAATAAGAACGAAGAGGAGAAAGAAATGTCTGTGATGGACTTTCTTCGCCAAATGTCAAAGGAAAAGCCAATCAGTCCATCAAAAAGTCCACAACCCCCCGCGCAAAGTTCTCCCACGACAAGTCCCAAGAGATCAAATGATTTGTCAATAACTTCCGGATATACTAAATATATGAAACTCAAGTCGTCTTTTCTGAAGAAAAAAGAAAACAAAACAAAAGACAAGAAATCCGACGAGGAAATGAGTCCTTCCAGTCAAAGCCCAAAATCGATAAATATGTCAAACTCAAAAAGTTTCCATTTTCCTTATACCCACAGTCCAAAAGAAAAAAATTATGACGACCGCAAACGACTTGTTGTCGGCTCAATTAAAACTCTCTTTGAAAACAAAAAAAAGAGTCGCCGTTCACTCGACCCAAACTGCCAATTCGAAAAAGACTGCTTGGACTCTGCTAAAACACAAAAGGACGACTGTTTAGATACTTATATCTGTGTAAGGTCCCAAACACCAACTATTAAGCCAGAAATTCACTTGTAATTTTCCACCTATTTGTCTCATCCATTGTTTTTGTTCTTTCGTTTTGGTCACCTACAGATGGGGTACTAAGGTTTCGACTAATAATTAATAATTTTTATACCATTGAAAAAACTATATATGAAAAGTTATATTTGGAACAGTTTTTAAAAATAAATTAAAAAAACTTTAAATATTAAATATTCAATATTATTCAAATAGTATTTAAATAGTAAGTCGAAACCTTGGTTCTTGTCGAAACTTGAGTCCCACATCTGTATGTTTTAGACCATTTTATCTTTACCTTTTTTCTTCTGAACTTTTAAAATACCATTGAACATCATAATATCGGGAAATCTCGAGTTTATTAAAAAACTTTCTTCATTTTTTAAGTTTATTATTCAAATTACTTTACACATACCAAAAAGGGAAAATAATCAAAAAATGTTTATGTATCCCTTTAAAAAGGGTCAATAAGAAATGTTATCTTAAGTTAATAAACAAAAAAACATTGACAGTTAAGTTATCGAACTATTGCTTAGCAAACGAACCTTATTATTTTGTACAATTATTATAAATAACTAATAAACTATACATATATTAAAGTTTTTTTTTGAAAAAATACTTGTTTTTTGGTTTTTAATTAAAAACCCATGATTTTAAAGAAAATGACAAGTACTTTTCCACTTAAAAGAAAAAAAGACGGGCTAAGGTTAATTTACTAAATTGTAATTCTAAACATTAATTTGGTAGTTTGAATAATTGTTATAATAGTTGAGTTTTTATTCAAAACTTAATTGGTATTTTCTTATTCACTTTTTTTAAAATAATTTTTAAATCAATTATTATTTATTATTAATTATTAATATTAATTACTATGTAAATAAATTAACTTTAACTATTTTATTTAGTTAAAACCAAACTTTATTTATTAAAAAAATATATCAGAATGCAAGTTTTCTTTTTAGTTGTATTTTTAGTAGAAAACAATTTTCGCTTTAATAACAATTCCAATTAAAATATAATTAAAATATAATTAAAATATAATTAAAATATAATTAAAATATAATTAAAATATAATTAAAATATAATTAAAATATAATTCTTTTGTAATAACAACACATTTTAAAAAATGATATTTTATTACTATTAAATTACTATAAAATGAATTCGAGTAAAGAACTTAATAATACCTATGGGGATATACTTATCACTAGTTATTGGTGTTATAATAATTGGGGTACTCTTCGATATATTTAAACAATATCGGAAACACCAGACGTACAAAGTGAAAGAGATACCCAAGTCTATCAAAGAGATTTATGGCGACAAATTAACACAAGAAGAGTTTGATGCCTCTCAGAGTTACCAATTGGACTCTTCGAGACTTGTGTTTATCAAGATAGCTGTCAAACTAGTCTTCGAAGTGACTGCATTTCTCAGTCCGTTATTTCCAAGTGTCTACAACCATTATAAGTCCATGCCGGAGTACTTGTCTTCGATACTCTTTGTCCTCACATTCAACATTTTGGACACTTTAGTTGACCTTCCCTTCTCTTTATATAACACTTTTGTGATTCGTGAGAAGCACAAAATGAACAACATGACTCTCGGAATATACATCAAAGACGCTTTAAAAAGCTTTGCGTTGTCTGGTGTATTGAGTATTATAGTGGTCACGGTATTATACTTCTTGGCTGGTCCAAGTGTCTCTGTTGACTCTCTAGAAGACCAAAGTAGTGTTATTAAGCACTTCACTCTCTATTTCTGGCTTGCTATTATGGTCATAGACATCGTCATTTCCCTCATCTTTGTCCCATTCATTCTCCCACTCTTTTACGAGAAAAAGCCATTGGAAGAGTCCGAACTGAAGACCAAAATTACTGAAGTTATGAAAGACGTCGATTTCAATTTAAAAGACGTGTGGATGATCGACGCATCGAAAAAGATGAAAGAAGGAAACGCCTTCTTCTCTGGGCTTTTTGGGAAGCGCGACCTTGTTCTCTTCGATAATTTGACCACATCATGTAACACAGAAGAAATCGTTGCTATTGTCTTACACGAAGTCGGCCACTGCAAACATCGTCATTTGTACAAACTTCTCGGAGTGCAGTCGATACTCATTTTTATAGTATTTAAAATTATCGAAATTTTCTTGTTCAAGAAAACTCTCTACAAAGACTTCGGCTTCGATAGGACAGTTTACGTATTCGGTTTCGTCGTGTTAAACACTACGTTAAGTCCTTTGATGGAAATTATATCAATCGGGTTGAACGCTGTTATGAGGAAATTCGAGTTCCAAGCAGACAGATATGCGGTGGACAACGGATTCACTTGTTTAGACTCCGCTCTTATTAAACTCTCTGTTTGTTGCTCACTCATATTATATTATAATAAATAGTATAGCTTAATATTATTTTTTGTTTATTATAGTTTATTATAGTTTATTATACTATTAAGTATTATATATGATTTACTTATTTATAGATCATGAATAAATCTTCGTTGGTTGACGACCCCATTGTATCCGCTTTGGAAAACTCACACCCAACTGTCGAGGAGAGAGTGAAGGTAATCAGAGCTGTTGAGGTTAAGAAGGATAAGTGAGACAAGTTTTACTATTTTAATAGTTTTTTTATTAAAAATTAATTAATAATGTAAACTAATATAATTCTTAATAAATTAATTATATATTTATATAAAATCCCATAATTCTACAAAAATAATTTATTTGATAATTTAACAATCCATTTATTATCGTATAACAATGGGAAATGTGATGTTTAGATTAGAGTCTCTGATTAACTTGAAGATACAATTTGAATTCTGATTTCCTTTTATTATTTGATACTATTTCAGTATTATTTAGTTAGTAATATAATTATAAATGACATTATTAAAATTATGGTTTAATTTATAATAATTTTCTAATATTTTAATTAGACTAATAAAAAATCGTTTTGAACAACTATAAATTTAAACTATAATTATCACTAAATTTCGAAATTATTTTATTACTATAACTATTCTAAATTTATAATTTTTATTATTATTATCACACCAATAATAAGAACCATACTTTATAGTTAATTATATTATAATATATAGTTTACACGCATAAAAAATTGAAACAACAAAACTACCAATCAATCAAAGAGGATTACATGAGTGAGTCGACTGAAGAGTTCAACATCTTAATAATAGCCAACCTTCTCTTTTCTACTCTTGCCTTTAAATTAAGGTCTTGGACCTTCCCCATCTTTTTGAGTAAGAACAGATGAATATATTTTCTGACCTTCAAGAATTCGGGGTCTTTCACACTAATAAGTCTCTCGAACGCGTGATTCACACTTTGGATGTCCTCAGCAGCGAGTAAAGTCTGTAAAGCTGTTCTCACAAAGACGGTCCCTATAGTAGTCAAATTTAAGAAATCGATTCCTTTGAATATTTTGAGGTTTAAAAAGTCTTTTGCGAGCATGTCGCCAAGTAACTTTCCCCAGTTGATTGCGGCACGTGGGCCGTACGCGTCCAAGTCTTTAATTCGATCGAAAAAGGCCAATTGGAGTGTATACCTTGCTCCTTTAGTCTTTTGAACGAGTTGCTCGACGATCAGTGTAAAGTAGATGTTATACGACTTACTCTGTCCAATGCAATACATTAACACATAAACTACTTCACGCTCAGCTTCCCCTTTTAAATTCAATTGTAAGATCCGTTGATACCCATCTACATAATCCTCCGCTCCCATAACAGCTGCAAACACCGCTCGACGAACTTCTGTGTTCATATGATGTTCGCGCGCTTTGGCTTGTAAGTCCCCACTTTTGTCTTCATTTTGGGGAAACCCTAGTTGGTCTTGTGAGGTGCTCAATGTCGAGAACGTCACTTCGGAATTGGCAGAACCGGCTTCCCACCATTTGTTCTTCTTGTCTAAAATTTCAAGTAAAGTAACACGAAGAGTAAAGCCTTTTGCAACGCCATTTTTCTTCCAAATGGCATTGACTAGGCGTTTAAGACGGTCAACTAAATCGACATTTTTTGGAGTAATTTTGTTGTTTTTTAAGTCGTTTAAAATTTCTAACACGAATTTTTCTTTTGAGTCTAAAGGGTGGCCTGTGAGAGCGGCATTTGCTTTCAAAATTGTTTCTTTCAGTGCTTTTGGTTCTTCTGAGCGGAGGATGGAGCCGACCGTTTGGATGATGGTGATGACAATATCAAACTTCTTCTCATCGATTGCCTTCAATACAGTGTCAAAGATCAAGGTACTGTCGATGATGCCAAATTCATAGAACCCACACACTAAGATCGAATTGCTGATTGTAAGCTCTTCACTATATAACGCTTGTAATAAACTCCCACAGACACCAATACTCACAGTCCCACACAAAGTAGATATCAATGAAGATATAGTCAGAATTTGATCGGGAGTATCCCCTAATTTTTTGACCGTTTGAAGTGTGGAGCTGACTATTGAGTCGGTCACATACGCCTTCGGGTATTGCTCAAAATAACTCGTCATCGTTTCCGTGATCAATTCAAGTGAACTCGAGGAGAGACGATTTAACTGACCGCGAACACACTTTTGGACTTCAACTTCAGACATCTTATGTTTAATTTTAGGGTTTTTTTGTATGTGCCTTCAAGTTGAAAAATTAACGAGTTCATTGAATTAACGTACGATTTGAACAAATAATAAAATTTAATAGAATTTGTAAGACAAATATAGACTTTGACACAAATATTATAAAGAATTGAAAATATTATATTTTGTATCAATGATAATGATTAAGACTACTAAAGATAATTAAAAGTTTAATAACAGATAAACTTATCTTGTGAACATTATAAACTTATTTAATAACACACTCATCACCATTTGGTTCAATTGTGTTATTTCTAGTGCATGCAATGCACTTCTGTTGTTTAGAATCGTTCTAATTACTATTTGTTATTTATTTTTATTTGACACATTAAAACATTTGATATATCAAAACATAATTATCAAAGGGTGCTGGCTTTCGCAATTATAAATAGAAATAGAACAAGTGAAATGTCCCGATATAATAAAGTAATATACTTTGACATAAATTGTTATTTCATCAACAAAACTACAGGTAATAAAACCAAACAACCGGGTAATTACAATTGTCACTTTTTTCTCATATGTATAAAAACAAACTTTGTTTTTATTTATTTGGTTAGTCAAATTAATATAATCAAAGACAATCATGGCAAACTTTACTGGTAATTATGAAAGTATAAATTAATTATACTGAAATATAATTTAGTTTAATTGTAATATAGAGTCGACACCAGTATGTTTACTACGGAAAGAGACTTTTTGTTCTTGTGTTAAAGAGTTGAAATATATTTGGAGTTTTCAATGTTTTTGAAATCAGTCCAATTGTTGCATCGTTTGGCCATGTGCCCATTTAAACTACAAATTCTACATATTTTTTGTTTTTCAAGAAAAAATGACATCTTGATGGAGCGTGCTTCTTGTAAACTCTTTGAGTTTTTTCTGGGTTTTCAACAAGCAAAACTTTTTTACTTGGTCTCATTTGTGAATTTTTAAGAGTCAGTGGATCGAGTGTAAATGGGCTTCCTTCAATATGTTTGACCTTTTCTTTTTCTGAATTTTCTTTTAAATTTGAAGTGGTTATATTGTTGCGTCTTATATGTCTGTAACAAAATACAATTTTTGCACTTGGAAATATCAAACGAATTGCTGATGTTTGAGCAGCACAGCGATCAACAACAAACGTGTTTATATTGTTGTGATGGTCTTTTAGAAAAGATAGAAATTCTTCGTAATAAGACGTGAATCTATGCCTGATAAATTTAAAAGCTATAAGTTGGCACTTTCCGTTGATGTCTTTGCATAAAGCTACAACAATTGGTATTTTAAATTTGTTGGTGCAAAACGTGTCGTCTAAAAAGACGCAATCTTGATAGATGTCATTTCTAAGTAACTTGTTAAAGAAAAAGCATTCATCAAAAACATCATTTTGATTGTTTACAAAAAGTGTATCAAAGTTTGACAACTCAGAAACAAACTTTGATAGTTGATTGCATTGTTCATTGTTCATTTGTCATTGCACCCAACATTCGTTTTCATTCTTTTTTAATAAATAATTTAGTGTACTTGTTTTTGAGTTTGTCTTCTGTGATTTTTTGCAAAACATTTTGCTCTATATCATTTGCAATTATCTCTTTTGAAATTTCTGACAATCGATTTCTCAACATTTTCATTGGTTTTATAGTGAATGCGTGCGAATGTTCATCATGTAACTCAAATTTAATTATCTTTTCACTTGTACAATTATCAAACATCACAATTATTTTAGAATCACACTTATATTGTTGTTTATATACACAGTTATTTTTAAATGTTTTTCTATCTTTACCAATGTCTTTTGCATTATATAGTGAAAACAAAGTATTATCAATTTGGATTCTGCTTGCTTCAACAATTTTTGTTGTTGTATTGTTTCTAGTAAGACTTGTAGTTATCATTTTAAGTTTGTTGATTAATTCAATTGGAGTTCGAACTTTTGTTAAATTTGTGTTGTTCTTGATAATTAGTTGCACATTGAATTTATCTGTAGATTCAATGTTCTGAGTATTTGGAAATTTTGGTATCATAATTCCATTCAGTTTATCTATAAGTCCATTTTTCCAATCTAAAATATCATCAAAATCCCTTTCAATTTTGATGAATTTTTAAGTTTTATTTTTTAAAAAACTTTATTATAAAAACAAAGTTTGTTTTTATACATATGAGAAAAAAGTGACAATTGTAATTACCCGGTTGTTTGGTTTTATTACCTGTAGTTTTGTTGATGAAATAACAATTTATGTCAAAGTATATTACTTTATTATATCGGGACATTTCACTTGTTCTATTTCTATTTATAATTGCGAAAGCCAGCACCCGCTTATTTCCCGATTATTTATTTTTCTTAAAAAACAATATAAACAAAAAAAAATAATTAGTAATTTTCAAATTATGGCAGCTCTAATTTAAAGTTTGAACATTATACATTAACCGGCCAACAGTATTTTTTTACTTGGGCAAAATGCACGAGACGCATAAAATTGCGTTTTTTTTCAATTAAATGAATATGAAGAAACCATATTCTAAAAATAATATATATTTGCTATTATTTGAAAAGGCATCTTAAAGCAGTTTTCAAATAATCGACACTTCAGCAAGAGATCAAACACCAGGTTTTTACGATTATTATAATACGATTTTAATTTTAGGCCCGAAATATAGTCGACCACTTTTTTCTAGACACTAGTAATGAGTAGAAAAATCTTTATTATAACTGTGACAACATCGGAGTAGCAAGACAAACTTATTACAATTATATTTTCGTTGATTTGTGCGGCAGAATGGGTTTGCAAAAAAAAAATGTTTGTTATTTTATTTAAAAAAATCGAAAAATATTTTTTACACATTTTATCTAAACAAAAACAATAACCAAAATTTCAATTTTATTTTTTTAAAACGCTTTTTTGCGTCTCGTTTTTTTAGTCTGTTAATAAATATGATAAAGAAAACATTAAACATTTATAAATATTATGAAAAATTATTTTTTTATGTTTTTTATTAATATATTGACAACATACTATCAATACGTGTTTTTGAATAATTAATATTAAAATGCCATTAAAACTTCACATATTTCTTTATTTTTTTAAAATCAAATACAATTTGAAAAAAAGGATTTACATATAGTAGAAAATTTGGGTGTCAAGAATAAATTGGGTGTCAGATTGATTTTGAGTTATTTAATGGTTTTTCATATTTTTTGGGGGGGGGAAATAAAATAAATACGAAACCCATTTTTTACATTAACTAATCCCTAATTTATTTGACACCCAATTTATTCCTGACACCCAATTTTTCTACTATCTGTAACATTAATTGTATTTTGTCTATAAAATGGTGTTTATTGTATTATTTGGTTCTTAATAAAGATATTCTGTTTTTTATAATTTTTTGTTATGTTATTAGAAAAAACTCGTTACAAACCATAATAAATAAATAAATTTATTTAATTGTATACTTAATTAATCATAAAATGTAAACAACTGTAGTTGTTCAAAATTTTAGATTAATATAATATTATCAATTATCAAGTTGACTATAAAAATGTTAATTATAAAACAAATAATATAAATTGAAGTTTTTGTATTCCATAATGATTTGTTGTAATTATTATGAACATAATAATTATTCATATTAAAAATATTGAAAGTGTGTTCTTTTTAATTTAATTGTTATACTTGTTTCATATGTTTTATAGTATTAGGTTCAACATATATAAATAATTTTTATCAACTAATTTAGGTAAAACTTTTCAAAAACCGGAGAGTATGGTAATTATTGTTCTTTCAAGATCGGGCATTTTCGCCCATCAAATGTTAATTGCTGCTTTATAGAAAACTCTATTTTTAGTTTTAGTCTAAAAGTGCCCCTCTTAAGAATTCGCTTTTCAAAATTACCGCTCTTGGGAAATTTTACTGTAATAATAAAAAACAATGTTATTCATATACTGAATTTTATTATATTTTATTCCAAACAATACAGTTATTATTCTTTAAGAATTTTATAAATTTATTGTTATTTTTTAATTATTATTATTTCCATTCAAAACATAAAATTATTAAATTAACTACTTTGCACTTAATATATATTTGTTTTGATTTTTCATGTTATTAACTTTAAATCAACAATTATTAATTCAATACTTTTTAAACATGATATCACATTTCTTTGTAAAATGGGTTTAACTTTAATAAGGTAATGGTTATTTATATCCAATATACATAACCATTCAATGAAAAAAATAGTAAACAAACAATATTTTAACCATCATAATAATTTAATTTTGATGTTATTGTTTTTATTACAGTTTGATGTTTATATACTGAAATTAAAATTAATTTAATAAATATTCAATTCAAAAACATGTAGCCCCATACACTATCACGTCTTTGCAACTTGTTAATATAACTTATTAAAAGGTAACAATTGTATGTTTTCTTTTGATTTGTTTCAAAAAGATAAAACAATATTTAAATTGTTTTAGTGTTGTCAACAATGTTTTGTTTTCTGAACAAAATGTCACAGTAATAAAACAACAATTTCAAAAAATAATTGACAATTATAATTTTAAGAAAATATTACATTAATATTTACAGGTCGGTACGAAACCCCTATAGTGTTTGTTTACTATTTTATTTATTTTTGGAAATGATTATTTTTTTAATGGTAAAAATATGGTAAAATTATAACTCATTTTATAGTTTTTGGAACCCTAAATACACATAATTAAAAGAAAGGACATCTTATATATGGTGAGGATGTCAAAAATGACGGGAAGACGTCCCTAATTCATAAAAGACGTTTTTAAAGAATATCGCCAGTCTTTCGTGCAACTATTCGTCCTTTCTCTTTATTAAAAAAATAAAAAAGGTAAGTTCATGTTATTTAACAAATATCTTTTGGAACAAATAATATTTGGTGGTGAAAACTCAAAAAACAATAAAAACTGGAATTTATTAATAAATAATATTAAAACTAATTTTTAAAGCAATTATGTCGAAACAAGTTGATGTGTATTCCATACAAATAGTGGTGACATACCTTAAGGAGTATGACGACTTCATGAACATCATTTTAGTGTGTAAGAAGTATCAACATGTACTTGACCGCATTCGAATGAATCCAATTCAAATTACTTCAAAAACAAAAAATCTCTTCAAGTTCATACAAACACAACAATTTTTCTCACCTTTTGACATCAAACTGAACACCGAAAAATTTTTCTTCAATTTTCCAAAATGTGTTAAAGAGTGCCTTTTGGAATTAAATAATTTCAACGTGTGTCCCCTCTCGGTTTATACACAAGAAGACCAAATTTATTTGAATGGAAACATCCCAGACTTTGTAAGAAAAATAGGCGAACAATCTTTTGCACATCTAAAAATAACATCTCTAGCATTTTCACCTTCTGTTATTGAAATTTCAAATTTCGCATTTAGTGACTGCTATTACCTCTCATCAATTAAACTTCCGTCAAAATTAACACGCTTTGGCAGTTATGCGTTTAACAATTGCAGCGTTTTGAAAGCAATAGAATTGCCCAAACTACTTGAAGTAATTCCGGAGTCATGTTTTAGTGGGTGTACATCGTTGTCTATTATTAATATTTTTAATACAAACATTACTTTCAATAAGTAGAAAGGCTTTTGGTGATTGTGCTTTTAATGATTTTACAATTGAAAAAAAAATATGTGTATAGATGAATCAGTTTTTGTCCATAACACACTCACAAAAATCATATTTTGTGGCAAAAAGTGTATACCATGTAAGACGTGTTCTTCTTGTCAAAATTTGCAAGAAGTTGTGATGGACAACACAGTCGAAATCATTGCAAAGTCTGCATTATCTAATTGCATTTCACTCAAAAAAATCACATTATCTTCTAATTTGGAAATCATATGTAAACGCGCATTTTTTAATTGTCAAAAACTTGAAAACTTTGAAGTTCCACAAAAAGTCCGATGTGTTGGGAGTTTTGCATTTGAGAATTGTGTACAACTGAAAGAACTTGTTTTCAGAAAAACTGTTGTTTTTGAAATGGGAGGATGCTTCGAAAGGGGTGTTTCTCTCACTCACTTGAATGTTCCAAATGATTTTATGAAACATTTGTATAACGCAACTGAAAGTGAACAGGAAATATTCAAAAGACTTAAAATCGAAGTTTTGAATAGAATGAATAACAAAGAAATCAATAACAGAGTGTTTAAATATGACAATTATAGTAAAATAACAGATAACGTTACTATTAATTCCGATTCTATGCATCTTGGTGATTTGGATACTTTTAACACAAATGCTAAATACACAAGCGAATAATTAAGAGTTTATATTCCGTCTACTGTTGTTGATGCAAATTTTGGACTTCATGACTTTAAAAATTTCATTGAGAAACTTGTAATCACTGAAAATGTACTTTTGATGACGGAATCAGAATTTTATATTAATAACGCGAAATATGTCGAACTGCCAGACACTATCACAGTCATACCAAAGTACTGCTTTTCAAACTCAGTTTTAAAAGAAATTGTTGTGCCACAAAGTGTAAGTGAAATTGGTAAGAAAGCGTTTTTAAATTCAAAAAATTTGACGTCGCTATACATCCCAAAAAGTGTCACAAAAATTGGAAACAATTTTGTTCGTGGGTGCACCAATTTAAAGTATGTTGTATTTGAAAATGGTCGTCATTTTGATATCAAAGAAGAAACTGAAAGTTTAAATATTACACATAATGTTACACTGAATACTACAAAACTGAATTATAACGTCGAGTATTATCTTGGTAGTACAAAAATAGAAGTACCATCGAGTGTCACAAAAATAAGTAGTTTTTATTTCAAGAATAATAAATATTTACGTGAAATTGTACTTCCAACAACAATCAAAATATTCGGAGACTCAATTTTTGATAAGTGTCACAAACTGACGAAAATAACATTTTCCGTGTGTAACAACAATTACAACTCGGATAATTACATCGAAAAAATCAACACATTTAAAACTTTTTTCTTTAACACACTTGTTGTGAGTTACAAGTTTTATCTTCAAATGAAAGCTTTTGGCTACACATTCCATAATGTCAATTTAACTTATAAAGATATGGAAGAATTTGGTGATAAAGTTGATACTTTTGTAATCAAAAGTATTAACTACGAAGACAAAAATACGTTAATCAAAAATTTCGGTGACTGGAAACCACATTCATACTTGAATTATACTTTCACCGAAAAATTAGTGATACCATCACATATAGAAATAGTCAAAAAATGTAATATAAATATATATAACTTGAAAGTAGTAGACGCGTCGTTGGTTACAAAAAAATTAAAAATATGTCTTTCTACAACACTTATTATCTTCAAAAAGTCACATTTTCAAATACTTTAGAGATAATCAATGAAAAAGTGTTTTATAACTGTTTTTCATTGAAAAGTGTGACACTCCCTCAAAGTTTGAAAAGAGTTGGAAAACAGTGTTTTGCTAATTGTTATTCACTCGAAAGTGTATTTTGTGAGTCACTTTCAAAAAAAAGAAGTTGTTTTTGATTCACAATGTTTCATGAATTGTTACAACTTAAAAATGGTTCCAAAAATAGAACATTTAAAAAGAGGAATCTTTTGGTGTTGTAATTCTCTTGTCAAATTTGACAATTTTGGAGATGTTGAATGTATTCCTCATTGCACGTTTATGAAGTGTTACAACTTGAAAGAAATTGTTTTACCAGAGACACTTAAAATAATAGGCAAATTTACATTCAAAAATTGTTTTACACTTGAAAGCCTCACATTTCCACAATCACTTGAAAAAATGGAAGATGGGTGTTTTATGAATTGCTCAAATCTCAAATGTGTTAATTTTAAAAACAATTTAATTTCATTTGGAAGTGATGTATTTGAAGGGTGCACATCACTGAGTTCAATATTATTTAATGAAGAAAAAATAGTTCATTATTATGGAGAAGTTAGTTATACTTTTTATAAACAACTAGAACAGAATCAAATAATATGTAACAACGTCAAAGTAAAATTCAATGATTTGAAATTTTTTGGAATTGATATTTTAAAAGATCAAAAAGTTCATTTCATTGATGAAGGGGCGTTTTTTAACAACACGACAATAACTGAAATTGAGATACCTAATAACATCACAAAAATTGGAAAATTTTGTTTTGCATGTGCAACACAACTTATGAAAGTTGTATTGCCACCATCAATAACAAAGCTTTCTGTATTCTGTTTTGATAATTGTATGTCGCTCAAAACAATTAACTTGGAACACATCACAAATATTTGGATGGGGTGCTTTGATAATACATCAATTGATTTATTTAAATTGACGTTAATACATTCTTAATTGCATTGGAATTTTGTTTGTTTTTTGTATCAATAAATTTGTTGTTTAACTTGTTTATACTGTTAAATGTTTTACAAATTTAATATTATTATAAATATTTTTGAGTATATGTTAAAAACAAAAATGTTGGATTTTTGTTATGACTTTTTAACAATCTACGCACAACAAGGTCAGGATTTTTATTCGTTTCCTGATTGTTTAAAGAAATCAAAGAGACAAATGGCCACTTATCAGGTTTAAAATAAAAAATACTAACCATGTCCACAACAATTATTTTGTAATACGATCAGACCCTTTTAGTAATAAATATTTTTATAAAATGAGTAAATTGATTAAAAAGGATGGAATGCAAAAAATGATGAACAATAAAAATTAGAATTTCGGTTATTGTGTTTTTAAAATAAAACGTTTAAAAATATTTTATTCAAATAAAAAATTCTTTGGAGTTTTCAACACCACTCTACTGCACAAATCAGTGTAACACATTACCATATAATGTTGCCACAGTTGTTAAAAGTTTTTTTTTGCTCATGAATATGTCTGGAAAAAAAATAAACGTTTACTATATTTCGAATAATGCAAATTGATAATTAGAATCGCATTAAAATAGTCATAAAAATAGTAATCTGGTTTTTTGCTACATTGTCGACTACGTAAACATCGATACAATGTATATTTTTTTTCATTTGATGGCAAATTCAAATGTGATTTATTTTTATGATTGGGGTTCTTCTTAAAATTTTTTTAATAAACAATAACGCAATTTATTGTGTCTCTTTTTTTAATAAAAAATACCTTTTTAAAGAAATAATTTGTTTCATTTTCGAAGAAAAATGCGAAAAATATAATTTAAAATATTTATCAATCCTTATAATAATTATTTGTAATTTTTTAATTTAAATAAAACACCGTCTCTATAATATCTTCCTTTTGAAATTTGATTCGAACTTTTTAACTAAACTATAACGAAAATATTCATTCAAAATAATGAATTTAGACTCAAAAATAACATATCAATAACAAGAATGTCACTTAATATCATGAAAATAAAAAATCTATTACTTGTATTTTTGATAGCAACAGTGTTTTCAAGAGATATATATGTAGACAACACAATGGGTAGTGATTTGAACTCGGGAGATTCAAAAATTCATCCCTTTGAATCTTTACAAAAGGCAATGTCATCAATAACTTCCAGTGAAGTTATTGAGCCAGTGACTGTATATATAAAATCGGGGTATTATCCACTTATTAACAACTCAATTGAAATCACAAAATGGACATTTAAAAACAGTACAATACCACTCCCACTCACATTGACCAAATATCCCAATGAAGACCCACCAGTTATAACAGGTGGAGACAAAATTCCGATATCTTCATTTCGTTCACTAAACTCGGAAACCGATAAAGCACAATACGAAAAAATTCAGAGTTCAAAAAAGTACATTAAAGTGTGTGATTTGGATAAGTTGTATGACCGAATTGACTTAGGAATTTTTGAAGCAAATTTGAATGCTGAGATTTATGTCGACGACAAGCGGTTCCGTGTAGCTCGATATCCAAACTATGAGTACACAGACACTTCACACCAAACTGAGAGAATATTCATATTACCACCAACGGACACCTCCGTTCAACTCACACCAAATGTGACTGGATATTACATTCCAAAAAAAGAAATTCTTTGTGGCAATGAGACGACTTTTAAAAGTGAACAGAGTGTGAATGGAAAGTACTATTATCTCTATAAGAACGATTCCAATTACTGGACACTATCAACGCGCTTTGATTGTGGTGTCCCGACACAAAATGATGGGGCTTATTTCACGGTCAAGCGAGCTGAAATGGTGGGAGAAGTCAAAGCTATTGAAGCGTCTGGCGCAAAGGGCAATCCTATGCTTCAACAGCCAAATTACATTTACAGAGGAAATATGTGGACTGCTTATGTACCAGACAACGTTGGTAAAACATTTTATTATGCAAATGACAAATTAGATGAATATGCAACATATGACTCTGTGTGGATGAGAGGGTATTGGCTCATCTTTTCACAAGACCAAGCAGTCAAGGGAAAGATCGATAAAAACAAAAGAACATTAACTATTGATAGAGCTTTGGGTGGTTCAGATTACGTAGGGATGACAAGTGGAATGCCATTCTATATATACAACTTGATAGAAGAACTGGATGAAGAGGGTGAATACTATATTGATTATGAAAAAAAAGAAATTGTATATCTACTTGCCGACTACTATTGGTAAAGTGTGGATATTACGAACAACTTCATTGTTTATTAATGTACACACTTTTAATAATTTGACCATTCAAAATATCATATTTGAATATACACGAAAAAATATGATAAGCTTTTATTTATCAAATAATATTCTCATCAAAAATTGAACTTTTAGACTCTCGGGGTTAATGGGTATTTCTTTTTCGGGTAATTATTCAACAATAACTCATAACATTTTTACGACATGGGAGCAGAGGGTGTAGTTATGAGATGTGGTTTGTTTTACATTGTATTGTTACAAGTATATTATTATAGCAATACTTTATCATTATTTGATATTGCTAAACTATAACAATACAATATATAACAAGATAATAGTTTTAAACTATTCTTATTAAAAAACTAATATTACTATAAAATATAGTTCAAATAACAATAAGGAAACGTTACTTCATTATATCATAGTGAGTGCTATCTAACTCATAACTATGCCAACACGACGTCACAAGTATCATTCACTTTTATACCAGCGTTTTCTATTGGCATTGTTGGTAATTACATGAAGCATAATTTTGTAGCAAACAATCCCCATTTGGGGTATGGACATGGTGGAGCATATTTAGAGATTTCATATAATAAAGCTAAAAACAATGCACAAGAGCTTCTGACTGTGGTGCATTGGATTCTGGTACACATTGGGAATATTCTGGTAATGTTATTAAGAACAACTTCTTCCACGACTCCACAGGATTTGGGCAGCCCGGCGGATTGTTTTATGTCGTTGGAATTTACTTAGACGACAACCTATCGAAGCAAAGAGTCTACCAAAACGTTGTTTCTAATTTTGTCGGTTGTTGTATTACACAAGGTTCTGGAAGGTCTAACATTATTTATAACAACATATTCTATAATTGTGATACTGGGTATTCGGGAGATTCTAGAGGACCAAGAAGGTATCACACTACCCCAAATGTGTTCTACAATTTACTGGACACAATGGTGAATAATGGAGTTGATAGATATACGTCTCCGTGGAAAGATCAATTTCCTGAATGGGCACTGTTACCAAAAACGTCGGAAGAGTTAATGAAAGAAGAAAATATTCATTGGCTATTAATGGAGAACACTGAAATATACTGTAATATTTTTTATAATAACAAAAAGGATTACGCTTTTGCGGATCAGTGTAACAAGGATATAAAAAGGTGAGAGATGAACATCAATTCAATTCAAGATCCGATGTTTTGTGATGTTGACAACAACGATTTTAGAATGAGAAAAGAGGGGGAAATTTACAAATATAACTGCTGGGAGGAAATTCCCTTCGAAAATATCGGGATTAACAAACGAGACAATGCTTATAGTGTCTTGTTGTCTTCTGATTTTAAAAAATAAGTGATTATTACGTTTTTATTGTTTTTTAATAAAATATTAAAATATTTTAAATTTTATTTTTATTAAATATTAAAAAATATTAAAGAATTTTATAATAATTAGATGTATTCTCACAATCACAATGATCTATAAAATAATTATAGAATATATATGATACAAAAAAATATACAACATTCAGTTTTTCAAACGATTAATTCTAACAACTAAAGTAAAATATAAAACTTGACATTTGAAGTATAATTTTGTTTTTAAACATTTCTTTATCTTAACACTTAAATGGCTTAAAGAAATTTTTTTGAAGGCAAGGAAAAAAAAGACATAGACGCCAATTTAAAAAAAGTACTTAAAACAACCCATGTCCCTTTTGGGACATAATCTTACTCAAAAAAAGTATAAATGTTAACTCGATTATATAAGATTTTGCATTATTTTTTCAAAAATACACTTTTCTCTCAAATTCTTTGATAACGATTATACTATACTCATTTCTATTATTTATTACTATGTATCACTTGTGTCGGTTTTCATTCAAACCAACGTGTATACATAGTGACATTATCATACTCAAACATACTTATTTGATTCTCAAGTTAATTAATGTTCTAACTTTATTTTTTCAGTTGCCAAATGAAAATCATTTAGAAAAAATTCAGAATAAAAATATATTTTTAAAAGTCACTTATTTTAGAAACTATTATTTTTTCTTGGGGTTTTTGCATTTTGGGCACAAGAAAAGTGAGTGTTTAGTGCACACTGGAAGACCACAAGATTCACATATTCTTTTTGTTCGAGCCTTTTCAACTTTCTTGCAAAAAGCACAAAATCTCTTTTTGGCAACTGTTAGTGATTTTTTTTCTTTGGAATTTGTTATAATTTTGTTTTTCCCAACAACGTCTTCCCACCATTTTTGAAGTCCACACTCAACAAACAGCTGTCTTTTTTCTTCTCCTTTTTTCATCCCTCGATCAAGCCTTCTTTTAACGTAATTCTCACACATTTGTTCAGACAATTTAATTAAAAAATCAAAATGAGACATTTTTGTTTTTTCAAACATGGCATAGGCATTAGTGCAGCAACAATCCAGGATATTTTGAACAATTGCCAAATTGTATCTTCTCGTTTTCATTTTGCACGAATACTCTTGGCAAAGTTGATCAAAAGTATCAACTGGAGTTTTTGTATAATTGTAAGCCACATTTATTGAAGATTTTCCACTTCGACTGTCAATCAATGGAATTTGAATTTTATTGGTAACAATAATGACAGTTTTGCTTTTGTTTGGGTTAAAAGCAGTCAAAAGAATGTTCCCTTTTGAATAAAAGCGTGTATTTTTGGGATTTTTTTCTTTTTCTTCTTCTAATTTCATTTTTTCTTCTTTAATTTCAATCTTTTCTAAATTTAAGAATTTTTGGGAAGATAGAATTTTTTCAGCTTTTTCTTTGTATTTTTCCCTTTTTGTTCGGTTTTTTGGCTCAGCTGGACCAATTTCCCCAAGTTTAAAAAAAATTTTGTCCCATTCCTCCTCAATTTTCGCAATCGATTTTTTGTTTTTCTTTTCCATTTTTTGTACTTTCCTTTCTTTTTCTAAATATGTGTTTTTTTTTCGCTTCAGAAGGAATATTTTTGCTTCTTTGGTTCATGGTACCTATGTACCCGATTTTTCGGACTTCCAACTCCTGCATTACCGTGACACTTGTAAAATAATTGTCACTCTGAAGTAAAAATTCTTTTTTTGGGAGGTTTTGTACTAATTTTAGAACAATTGATTCTCCATGACTCATCCCGTTTTTTTCCTCGAGTTTTCCCTCATATAATGTCATTCCGATGCACATTTTTTTGTCATAAAGACACAAACAGTAAAATTTTAAGCCGTGTTTTGTGGGTTTGGCTGGGCAGTACTGAATACCATGACAACGGCCTTTAAAACCAAACATTCGCTCATCTATACATATCAGGGATCCGGGGTCGCATATTGCCGTGATATTTCGGGAAAAAATATCAAAAATTTCTTTTGCTGCTGAAAAATTGGTTTTTTCCCTTTTTTGATCTCTTTCATTTTTTTTGTCGCACCGGAAACATCGAAACAATTCTTTGAATCTATCTCGCTTCATGCCTATTCTTAAAAATATAATCCCGAATTTGTGGATCCAAAGGCGATCAACGTTTCCCCTTCTTTGGTTTGCCCCAATATAAATCAAAATGCCAAGAAAACATTCAATTTCTTCGAAATCAGTTGGGATCCATTTCCCGTTAATTAGTTCTTCTGCCTTTTCATTTGTACCTTCAACAATTAATTCAATCATTTCATTTGAAAACATTTTTCTAAAACATTCCAAAAGAGATTTGAAATCTTCAGAAAAAACGGTTTTCGAAAAATTTTCTTTTTCACAAAACTTTTGAAAATCAAAAATCCCAAGTTTTGGTTCGATTTTTGACCATCCATCCAAATAATCATCTTTTTCTTCAAAAAAACATTCTTCTTCTTCATTTTCTATTTTTTGATCATATTCTTCAACATTATTTTCACAAAAAAATGGATCATTACTTTCGTCATCACTTGATATTAAACAATCATCTTGTTGGTATTCACACTCCATGAATTGAAAAAAAAGAACAAAAAGGCAAAAAAATAATAATGGTAAAATTTTGTTTATGTATGTCCATTAAGGAAAGGTTCAGCCAATTAAGTGTTAATTTAAACGAGTTTTTATTTTTTCTTGTTTAAAACCAGTTAATTTGTTTATTTACCCACTAGTTAAAAAATTATATATAATCACTGAATTCTTTTAAGTTGATATAAAACTATTTGTTAGTTTCTTTTCACACTTTGCTTCTTTATGTTAATTTTTAAAAGAATTAATAATCATTCAAATATTTTAAAACAAATATTTTTATTACATAATAAACATTTAAATTTTAAGTCAGCAACATCTATAGAAAAATATTCATGTTGCTAACTTAATTAATAGATGATTGGTTGTAAAGTGATTGTGAATAAATATGTCTAAATAAACAATTAATTCAAATAATTTCAAAAGATTTATTTAAAAAAGTTACAAATTCTCATTTTTTTTTACATATTTTGATATAAGGAAAAAAAATGTATTTTATAATGGTTTATTTAAAATGGTTTTTTATTTTGGGAACAAAAATAAAAATAACATTTAATGTTGGTTAAATAGTAATGATCGATAAAAAAATAGAAAAAAACTAAACTATTTCAATTAAAAATAATTATATGTTTTTCTATTTTGAAACAATTAAAAAATATCAAAAACAAATTAATAATCGTAGAATTATTGTGTTTAAATAATTAATACAAGCATTTAAAACCCGATAATAATTATCGGGTCAACAACATCATTTTAGTCCAAATATTAATTCATAACTTTGTTATTTGTATCAATAAAAATGCTTTTTCGTTGCATTCCTCTTTTTAATTTTTTTCATTTTATTAAAAAAAGAATCAACTTTTATTATTTTTAAATTATAATTATAATAACAGTTTTCACTTTAAATACCAGGTGATAAAATATGTTTTCAATTGTACATAATAAGATAGAGACACTCATTATAATGAATAAAAATTATATGTATTTAAAAAGTTGTTTACATGACACATGAATTAAACATTTAAAACTTTTTTGTTGTTCTGGTGTTTATTTACACAACTTTATTACTGGTCAATATTAAAAATTGACTATTATTTGATATAAAGTTGTTATTATCTTGATGTACATGTTACAATCTATCGCCTATACGTGTTGTTAATCCATTTTTAAATATCTTTTTTTTATAAAATGCTTGTAACTTACATTACATATACACATCAACTTATTTTAAACATTCATTCTAATTTACATAATGTGTGTTTTTTGTACAAAATCATTTATCATATATTGTTTGGCTTGTTAAACCAAACACAATCCGTTTGTATTATAAACTCGGTATCTTAGTCTGCACGCAAAAATAACATTCAACAACTTCTTTATATCTTTGGTGTTGTCTTTCTAAAATTTTTGTGTTTGTTCTACAATTGTTTTTGTTTATTATCGATTTGATATACTGTCTAACATATTTTATTAATTATTTATCAAGACCTCTATTATTTTCAACTGTTAATGTTTTTATGTTTTTATCACACCTTATCGAAATATGATATATATGTTAAACGTATAACACATTAAAGTATATAAAAGTTTTCATTATAATACCATTACTTCTAATACCTTTTTATTTCTTATTAGTATTTTAAATCTCATTTAAATACTCTTTTCTAATTTTTAACTATTTTATTATTTAACCTCTTTTTTTAATTTCAAAAACATGTTTGTCTGTCTGTTTATACAATTACTATTTAAAACAATAATTAGTTCATCAAAAAAAGAGGTAATTTATTTAAAATTTTATCTTTTCTTAAGGAACTAAACTTGAATAAAACGATAGTTAGTAAAAATTAACTATCGTTCGTATTGAAAAATCATCACATTTATTATTAAGATTAGTAAAAACAATTATATTTATAGTATATTACTTATTAATAAAATACTGTTAAGAAGCGCAAGAATAACGTACAACTGAAATAAATAAATAAATATATGTGTAGACAAACATATATATGTAGATTAATAAAAAAAACAAATTTATGGAAAAAAAATATCTAAAATTAAAATTTACAAATATGACTTAGACTGTGGAAATTTACTGTACTTATGTTATATTATAATAATTTTATTTTTATGATTGTATTATAATTACTACATATATTTTTTAATAACCAAATTCTTTTAATAAGGTTCAACAAATATTACAAAAATGTTTTTTAATTGTTGTGTGGAAATATTCAATTCTAAATTTTAATTCTATTTCAACTTTTTAATTAAACATTTTTATTCAATTGTGTTATACCTTAACATTTGAAATGTGAAATTAAATAGTTTAATTTATTGCTAACAAACAAAGTTAAAACTTTTTTATTATTGTTAATATCACACAATTTTGTGGAAACTTATTTGAATCATTTTACAATTTGTTGATACTTTTCTTACCAGACAACGTTGTTTGTATTGGCCAAATCTTGTTGGATTGTTGTAGATTTCTTAAAATAATATAATGTAATTTTTTTATGCTGCTATCTGTTTTAAAAGACCAAGAAACGAATAAACTTTCCAAAACAAAAAGAATACATCCAATACAATTACATCTTCGAACACGAACAAATACCTTAAAACTTTTCAATACCAAATTGAGAGTACATATCTTCGGGTACTCCAGAAGTTGTAAGTAAGAGCCTAATTAATAAATCAAAAGACAAACCAAACTTAAACTTGTTAAGAAAGCAAGTGTTCAAAATATTAATAACACTCAAGAAACACAGAATGTTTATGTGACATATAACATAAGATAAATAAGTGTGGATGATTTGGTCAGGTTTGATAGTAGCAACGCAAAATTAATCAATTGGTCAGAATGATATTACATGTCACGTCAATGGTGGAATAAATATTGCATTTTTCCTCTAACAAGTTCAGTCAGTGAAATTGCCAAGGTCTGTGGACTTGTTTGTAGACACATTTATCTCTTTGATAAAATTGCATTAAAGAATGGATACCACATTGTCCCACTTCCTGTTCAAGTCTTATCTATTCTTCGTCTTGCTGATGAAATATTGAACCACAAAGGTGCAATTGGTGAGATCAAAACAGGTGAAGGAAAGTCATTTATCATTACAACACTGAGTATTGTTATGGTGAAGTTTAAACGCCAAGTACACATTGTCACATCTAATTTGGAGTTGGAAAGAAGAGACCTAGATGAACAGAAAATGTTCTTTGATCTTTTTGGGTTGAGCAGTGGAGTACTTTTCAACACAAAAGTGACAAGAAATTTATGACAAACAACACTTTTGTTGTAAATGAAGACAACAAAGATACACTCGAGTCATTTAATTTTCGAGCATTTGATTATAACATTGTATACTCGACAAACTCCATTTTGAATTTGTGCATTTGCATTTATATTTCAAAGCAACACTTCTAAAACATCGTCCTTATGTTGTCATTGTTGATTAGTTGACAATATGTTACTTGATAAGTCAATGTCTCCTTCAATTATCACAAAAGACATCAAACTGGCATTTTTCAAGTGATGTACTTAAGATAGTGTTTATCTTGCGCAACTGTCCAGTTCCTGAAATAGTTAAAGTGTTGAAATACTACTTTCCAAAGTGTGGTAATTTCGATAATGATGAAGTTGATCTACTCAAACTTGCCGCTAAGACTGCTGAAATGAATATCAAGAACACATATTACATTATAGAAGATGGAGAAATAGTTGTAATTTACTCGAACACAGGCTTTAAAAAAGGAGCAGATAAACAATTACATTTTTGAAATGGTTGAGATAAAGGAAGGACTTACTCCAAAAAGTCAATCAGTTTTTATAACCCAAATTACACAACATAGATATTTCAATTTGTATCATAACATCGAAAAGTGACTGGAACAATAGGTAGTGCTGATGATGAACAAATGTTGAATCTAGAATATGGGGTCAATATCTTTAAAGTACCACGTCACTTTAGTTCACAGAAAAATGTGATTATAGTTCAACTACCAAATTAACTTGTACAGATTTATGTGAAGACATACAAAGAAATCATAAATGAAACAAGACAAGGAAGACCAGTACTTGTTATCATGGATTCTATTAATAGAGTTATTGAGTTTGTTGAGAAAATATACAAAGAATCAATTGTAATAACTTCAGTGAATCCAAAAGCAGATATATTTTGTATCTATTACACAAGCAGGAGAGTCAAAAAAAGTCACAATAGCAACTATCTCAGCCGGGAGAGGGGTTGACATCAAACTTTCAAAACAATCTTTATCATCGGGCGGTCTTCATGTAATTATTCCTTTTCAAATGGCAAACCAGAGAGCCTTAGAACAAGCTGCTGTAAGATCTGGACGACAGGGGCAGCACGGAACCGTTAACATATACCTTACGGACAAAGATTTGTTTTACAAGATTCCCGAATTTGAAGTTGGCAATGACAACTTGGCCAATCTTGAATTGCATTTCTCTGAATATCTCAGAACAAATTTCAGATGGATTTATAACAAAAAAAACAAATATGGTTTAGGAAAAAAACAAGTTTCCATTTGGTGTGACGGTCCCAATCGTTTTAGATATCTTTGCGAATTAACTCTCTTAAATTCAAAATTCCGAAGAGTTCCAGGACATCGCTTTGGAGATGGTCCAAACGGCTTGGAGCGTTTTTTAAGTCGACTTGAGAATTCCATCAAAAGTGTTCAAACATAGTTTTTTATCAATCAGAGTACATCAACTTTTTTCTTGAACTGAGTGTGTGACTCCCTCTTTAGAGTACAGATCTTGTGAAAAGCCCATACCCATATATTCGGCAAGTTAGTTAAAAATTATATTGGGGTGAAATTGTAATTATCAGAGGTATCAAAACTACCTCCCCAACACATAAATTCAAAAACATTTTAAAAAAAATCAAATTATGTTATAAACCACCATACTTAGGTTAAAGTCAACTTAGAGAAAGTTCAATTGAATTTTTTAAATAAGCTGAAAATCAAATTTATTGTAAATAAGAATTTTAATAAACAAAGAGATTAGTTGAAATTTAATTTAAAAGTAATATTTTGAGAATTATTATTTAAAAATAAATTCATTTTAAAAAAATTCAATTTAAACAAATTGTTTATTTATTGTCGTACGTTAGTGTGGTAATAAATTTATTGTGTGAGTTAATTAATTAACTAAAATGTTAATGTTCAAATATTAACACTTTTTAACTACAAAATATATTTTATGTTTGTCAATTTACATTTAATCAATTAAATGTGATGTAAAGATAACTCGGATTGTTCAATTTATAAATAGAGATATAATACCGACATTTGTTTAGTTGTTCCTGTTGTTTTTATAAATATTTTTTTTAATTATGACAAATAATAAAAAAGTTATTATTTGTCATAATGTTTATTATATACAACAAAGGCTTTTTAAAACAAATGTAAAAGGGTCAAAAAATTAATTCAAATGGTTTTTAGTTTGTTAAAAATATATGATATCAATAATAAGAATTTTATAAAAAATTTTCAATATTTCTTATTTTTTAAATACCAGTTAAATATTAATAAAAAAATAAAATAACACCAAAACGTTATTTCAATGTTAATATAAAAAATGCTTTTGTAAATCGATAAGAATTATAGTAAACATATTGAAAATCATTAAACATACTCCAATTAATTAAATCATAAAATCAACATTGTGTTTTATTTAAATTAAACTGTTTATTTATAATATTTTATGTAAAAATTTGACTGTTATTTAAACGGTTTGAATAAAAATATATAAATATAAAAACTATACATAATAACATTGTTTGTAAATTTGAAAAAATTAAAAGTACGATAATAATTAAACGTTGTTTAGAGTTAGTTTTTGAATAGTGAATACAGACAATTTGTGCGCATTCAATGCATAATAAACCCTCAAAAAATCAAAAAAGCATAAAAGATCCAATGTGTTTGTATTTCAACGTTGTATTAATAACTTATCGTATTTTTTATCGTAAAGAAACACAATCATTAAAAAATAACGAACAATTTAATATTTAAACACAAATTTCATATTCAATCACAATGATATGTAAGGTTGTTTTTTCTACTTTATTTAACGACATATAATTCAATTCAATATAACAATATATAATCAAACAGATGCCGGCTTGGATTCAAGTCGGCAAAAGACCCCTGTGTCCGTGTCCCCCAGTCCCCGTCCCCGAATCCCCCCGTCCCCCGTCCCGAGTCTGAATGGTGCAAACAGTTGGTTGTCAAGATATCCCAATGTTGGTTGATGGGCTCACAGCAGTCAGAATAATGCAAGAAGATGGAGAAGCGTCAAATCTCGGGTTAAATTAACAACAAATCAAAGTACTACTTCTTGGAGATCAACAAAGAAATTGCCAAACTTGCTGCACTGGCATTGGGAAAACAACCAAAATGGAATTAAACCAGAGTGAAACAAATTTCGCTCATTCCCACCTACATGTCAGGAGTATTCTTTGCACATAACGACAACATGAAGTGTTTGAAGAAGTTGAGTGGAAAACAACAGTGTGTTTGGGGGGAAAGATGTCTTCTGTCGACTCTTTTAAAAAGTTGTTAAGCAGTTTGTGGGAATTAAAATACATTGCTCTTCTCTTGTACGACAGACAAGTTTGGCGAATTTGTAAAAGAGAAGGTGGAAATGAGACTGAAGTCAATTTCTATGTTGCTGCCAACTAACAGATGTATGAGCCCAAGATACAATTTGGAAATAAAATAGTACTCCTTTTGGTGTCACTCCCACTCGATAACAAAAACTTGAAAATGTAATTTAATTACGATTAAAAGAAGACTTGAGACAGCAAAGAACTCAATGGAGGCGTTTATTTATTGTGTCGTTCAGAGTGTCATTGGGATATTCTTCAATTGAATACAAGCTTTGGGAATCATAATTGTTGAAAGTAATTTTAAACTATTAAAATTAAAGCCACATTCAATATAACAACTATCCCCGGATTTAAAGACGCCTTAAATTTGGGTCTAAGGCGTATCAAATCAATTCCTTAATACTGTACACTTTCGAAAGATCGTTTAATGAACATAGAGAAGCTGTTATGTTGTAATTCACGTCTTTTTTATTCTTTTTATATTGTTAGTATCTCAAACATTCTTTTTTTCAATTATAATATTTATTGAATAAATTTTACATTTATACTTGATAAATGTCAACAATTTTAATATTTTTATAATATAATATATAATAAAATATAAACTCGAGCAACAAACACATATTTACAACTTGCCTAATTACTATAGATGGACAAATAACTTGTCTACAGGAAATAATTTGTCTTATAAACCTATTAGCATTACAATTTCCCAGTTTTAAGTCACAATTTCCCCAATATTTTATTCAGTTCCATCACCAAATTCGTAATTTGTCTACTTTACAATAATAAACCAAACCAAAAATTATCCCTCTAAAACTCAAAAATAAAATTATAAAAATTGATTTACCAACAACATTAGCATGTTGTTAATGTACACTGTATCAACAGTTTGCTTTGTCTATATTTTAATAGCATTATATACAAGTGTTTATAAACCAACACAACCAAGGATGGCCTTTTACATTATTATTTATAAATGTCGTCCTTATTTTTTATTTAAAATAATATGCAAAAGAAAATTAAGTTAATAATTGGTCTGGTATCGAATTCAAATAATGACGGACAGTCACATTGAGTCAGTGGATACAAAGTGAGACATCATCGAAAAGAAGGCTCATAAAGACGCACTCTAACAGTCTATTAGTGCACCCGTTTCACACTTTCCAGTCCTCTTTCGGCGCGGATCCCTTCTGACCCCCTTCCCCTGTTAGCGGGGTGGAACTACATCCGCGACCACACAGTACGGACAATGAATATGTTGACATGGGAAGCACAAACGTTCGCAAAGAGGTGGACTTTATTAAAAAGTATTTGGGTAAATACTTTACTCTGAAAATTGGAATGAGGGTCGGAAAGAATAGTCACAGTAGAAACACTTTTAATGCGCAATTATTAATTCAATTAATATCATACTTTTGTTCAACATAATTTTTCCTGACTGTTGTTTATTGAATCTTCGTAAGTGTCACTTGTATCATCAATCATATCAATGCTTGTTTTTTATTAATGTTTCAGAATATGGTGTGTTAATTTTTTATTTTTCATCCATAACACTGTAATATCCCGTTTTATATTTTAATAATAAATGTGTCACGAACAAAAAATGGTTATTTTTATGGATAAGTTCAAAGTAATGTTTTAAAATAAATGTTATTAAAAAAACCTGATCTGAATAAATCTAATAAATATTTTGAGTATAATAAAATTTAATAAATTTTAATATTTAAAGGTGAAGACAAATTATTCCCCATACTGTAATAATATTAAAACGGTTTAAACTCGTTTTTACTCTTCTTAATATTTTTAACTTTTGGTAAAAAAAATAAAAACAACTTTACATTATGTATAAAACAGAAAAAAACTATAACATGTAAAAGTAATTTGAAATTAAAAACGTATTATTATGATATTTCGTTTTCAATTTTATGACCATAATAAACAAAAATCAATTAATTGAAGAAATAATATTAAATAATCACAATCTTAATTATCATTTATACAATCCATTTTGTTTATCTGCTATTTTGTATCGGAAATAAATTGCAACCCGTTTTTTGAACAAACTTGTATTCAATTTTAAATACCAGACAATACAAAATTAAATTGCCTTTGAATCTGTTCAATTAATAACAAAATTATACATTTAACAAATTTAAAAATTTTTTAACTATAAAATAGCCAAAATAAATCATTCTTGTTGACAACATTTTAAATTTGTTATACAAACAATTTTAAAGTTGTTTTTGTTGTGGTTATAACAAAAACTATAATAACTTTAAAAAGTTTGTCGAAATAATTATCAAAAATTATAAAAAATGGTGTGTTAACATTTTTAACTTCGAAAACCTTAAAAATAAATTTAATTTAAATAATAATAAAATATAATATTTTTATTAAACATTTAATTGAAAATTTTAATATTCAACTAAAAACTAGTTTTTTAAAAGTAATTATTTTGAAGTTATTTCGTTGACAATACAAATTCGTTATATTTAAACGACTGAAAATACAAATTAAATCATTAAATGTTATCGTTTATTTTATTTGCTTTCATTCTGGGTTCTACGAAGGCGGAAGTATGTTATCAAATCGACACGGTTAACAATTGTGTTAAAGATGGGACAACTCCTTGTTCAAACGTAGTGACAATCGAAACAACAGCACCAAATAAAATATGCGAAAATGGGTTTAAAAATAATCAGGAAATAACCAGTATAATTTATCAAGGAACTAATATGTTGACTATCAAAGCATCTGCATTTGAAGGCGCTACAAAACTCACTTCAATAAGTGCAAATAATGGAATTGAAGATTTGGAAATATCAGCATTTAAAGAATGCACTTCTTTGACAACAATAGATCTGAGTCACGTTATTATTATACCAGCAAGTTGTTTTGAAGGATGTACTTCACTTAAAACAGTGACTTCAATGGAAAATGTTCAATATTTCAACAACTTCGCTTTTTTCGACAGTGGTTTGGAATCTTTGTCTTTTGGAGAAAACGTTAAAAAGATTGGTAATTATGTGTTTAAAAACACCAAACTGGAAAGTGTTAATCTTCCAAAAAGTAATCCATCTGATGGGTTTGGTACGAATGTTTTCGAAAACTGTGCAAATTTAACAACTGTAGATTTTAAAGGAGTTACTATAGTACCAGAATACACATTTAGTGGATGTGTTAAGCTCACAACATTAACTAATATTGATAAAGTGACTCACTTCAAAGAAAAAAGTTTTTACATTTCGAAATTATCTTCTATCACTTTTGGTTCAAGTGTGGCTGAATTGGGTTCTGATGCATTTTCATTGACTCAGTTGTCTTCAGTAACTTTGCCAGATCAAATTGAGTCGTTTGGAATTGGAGTATTTGAAACATGTATATCATTAAAGGAAGTAACTATTAATAAAAATTTGAACATTCCAAATAGAACATTTTTTGGTGATACATTTTTGGTTACAGTGAATGGATTTGATAAAATCACATCTTTTGGTTCTGAGTCGTTTAGACATGTTGGATTGAAAGAAATTAGATTCGGAAATGCAGTGACTAAATTGGCTGGAAATGCATTTGCTCAAACAAAACTTGAGAAAATTACTTTTGGTAATGAACAAATAGATGATTTTGAACCTGGAGCTTTCCAAGATATGGTTTCGCTTACTACTGTTACTTTAAAAGGAACAACAAAAATTCCAGATAACACTTTCAAAGGATGCACTTTACTCGAACACATCAGTGACTTTAGTGTTATCACTTCATTTGGACAATTTTCATTTGAAAAAACAAAAATATCTTTAATACTTTTTGGTGATGATGTGACTCAAATCAAAGATGGTGCATTTAAAGAAATAACTTCAAAAATGGTCACTTTACCTTCTTCGACTATTACCGATTTCGGAAAAGGCGTTTTTGAAAATGCCGTCTCTCTTCATACAGTAGACCTTGGTGGTACTATATCAATTCCTGAATCAACATTCAAAGGCTGCACATCACTTGAAGTGGTCATGAGTTTCGATAAAATTAAAGAATTTGGAATTGCTTCTTTTGAACAAACAAGAATTCCAACAATAACTTTTGGCAATTCAATAACCAAATTGGGAAATGGAGCTTTTAAATCTGTCAAGTCGACTGCAATGACTTTCCCCTCAACTCAAATTCTTGAGTTTGGAACAAATGTATTTGAAAATGCAAATGAACTTAAAGATGTCGATCTCAATGGACAATTAGCAATTGCAGACTTTACATTTAAAGGGTGTTCATCAATAAAAGATATTAAAAATATCGACAAAGTTGAAACAATAGGAATATCCTCGTTTGAAAGTACCGGACTTACAAATGTTTATTTTTCAACTGCTCTTAAAAAACTTGGTGATGGTGCTTTTAAGAATACAAGACTCACTGAATTGACACTACCTAATATCGAAATTTTGGAACTTGGAGAAGGTGTTTTTGCTAATGTAACAACTTTTAAAAAGGCCATATTAGGAGGCACAACCAAAATACCAAAGGACACTTTTAAAGGATGTATTCTTTTAAATGAAGTGGATGGATTCGAAAAGGTAACTTATTATGGAGATAACTGTTTTGAGAGTGCTGTAATTCAAAATGTCACTTTTGCTGAAAACGTAGATAAACTTGGATCCAATGCATTTGAAGGAAATTCAATGACACACATTCAGTTGCCGCATAAACCCATTAAAGATTTTGGAGAAAATGTATTTAAAAACTGCCTTAATTTGGTATCAATTGATTTTGGAGGAAATACTGTCATACCACCTGGAACCTTAAAAAGGTGTGATGTATTAACATTGGTGTCGGGGACCGAAAATGTCAAATTGATTGGAAAAGACGCTTTTAAACAAACCAATAAATTACAGTCGCTTAATTTATATGGAAAATTGGAGACTTTATTAGACCCGTTGGAATCACAAAGTAACTTGTTTTATCATGGAAATGAGGTGCCAAAAACACTGCCAAGTGATCCATTATTAAAGGCGGATTTAAGAATTTTTGTGACTGAAAAGTTCAAAGCCAATAAATTTGGAGATAATGTTGTGATGAAATTGAACTGCTCAATAACACAATTTATTGATGTCTCAGAACCAAACCCAATGTGTAAAAACTGTGAAGAAATGAAAGCTACATTGGATGGAGATAATTACTATTGCGACTTGGATATGACTGAATGTCTCTCAACTCATCAAAAGTGTCAAATTTGTATTGAAGGAAAGTGTCAAAAATGCGAAGAAAAGTTGTTTGTTGACACAGTTAAAGATGTTTGTGTTTCTGAATGTCCTAATGGGTATTATGATGGAACTGTTATTTGCGAGAAATGTAAAGAACACTATGAAAAGCCATGTAAAGACGAAGAATGCGAAAAGTGTACAGGTGGTGTTGGAGGCATAGTTATTGCAGCACTTGTTGCAATTTTATTATTTATGTTCTAAGTAACATTTTTTGAAAGTTAGAATGGTTTATAATAATACATATAAATTCAACAAATATAATAATTGATGAATACATTATTTATTACTTTTTTCAATGATTGAATTTATGTTTATTTTATTTTGTAGTATCAAACAACAAATTTTAAATTGGAATTATTACAGTAAATTTAATGAAAAATAAAAGAACATATCAAGTTTTAATATTTATTAATTATTATTAACTTTGTGTGTCTAAATAACATGCTTTTAATATAAAAGAAGTTGAAAATAAACCTTACTCAGTTTTGGCAAAACACATTACAAAAGGTTATTCGGTTCAAATTAAAAACAGGGATAAATCTTCATTTGAAGAAAATTTGTGAAAATAGCTTGTATTGAAAGTATGGTTATTGTAAATAATCTAAAAATTGATTGAAATAAATAATAATTATTAATTGAATTAATAGATGTTATGTATTTGTTTGATGTAAAAAGACAATTTTTATCAAAAATAACAATTAATGTTTTATTACTAAAATTCTATAATAATAATACAGTAATTACTTTAATACATATTGTATAAAATAAAAATAAAGTGAACATAATGTTAAATGTTTACTTGATAAAAATACCATTTTGTGACTTGTTTTTTATATTTTATGTATAATTTACCAATAAATCTATTTTTTTACTATATTTAGTTAAATATTAAAAATAAGCTAAACATTCTGAGACTAGTACATCAAAATTATTAAAAATGGGCATTTTTAATTACCTATATTTGACTTTTCTCAATATGTTTCATTTTTATGCAATATAGAGTGGATAATTAATAAAATAACAATTGTAATCGTTATATCAATGTATCCATTTGTTTTTTTGTGTCTTTCCAAATTATAATTAAATATTACATGTTTTGTGTTTTATTTATATAATCAGACAAACATATTATAACAATAATTAATCATAAAGTTATTATAATATTTAGAAATACACCCATTTTGAAATGATATCGTAACATCCAAATATATAACTAACTTATCAGTTAATTTTGTTTTATTTGATATTTGATAAGCAACTAAAAATAATATATAATATATTTTTAATTTTAAAAATAAAAACGTTAGTAAAATGATAGAATAAAGTTTCTGTAATTGTTATAAAAATAGTAACTTTCATTTGAAAAACAAAAAATTAATATGATAATCATATAAAACAATTCTATAAACCCCATGTATTTCAACAAAAATTTACAATTAAAATGTGTTTTAAATTTGTTAATAAAATAATTTTAAATTATTACACATCTACATATGTTTTATCTTTTTAATACTAGACGTTATTGTAATATTCTGGATGTAATTAAAATGCTATACGTGTTTTATTTAAATTATTTGAATTATAATTTTTATAACATATTTATATATTATCATTTTTATAGTAATTACAATACATGTTGTTATTAAAAAATAATTAATAAGATTACTGAAATAATATTATAACATAACATTTGATTTTCGATCAAAAATAAATTGAAATAATTATTGTTTCTTTTAATTGTTTTAGTTTGTGTTTTAGTATAAATATATTATAGTAAATATAAGGTGTTAATTATATTTTAAAAGCGTGTATGGTTTATTTTTGGAAACATTATACAAAATAAACCAATTTGTATGAATTATTTTTAAAACTTGACACTATTTTTTGAAAAAAACATATAATCTAAACATAAAATGCAACAAGGTATATTGAAGAAATTAGCTATATTTATTTGTTATTTTAATTTATCCACAAAAATTGCAAGAGCTATATGCCCAACAAAAGTAGTAAATAATTCCATGACGCAATCAGAAACATGTAACATCAGCAACAATTTGAAATTGACAAGTGATTTACAAACACAAACTGTATTCACAATGGTTGGCAATTCAAATCTCCACATTGATGGTGGGTTATCATGTGAACAAAATTCAGTTTTTGCAGTCAGAGATTCATCAACTCTTTCTACAACAAATGACATAATTTTAAAAGATCAGTCGCAATTCAATTTGTTTGATGATGTGGATTTAAAAACTAATAATGTTATACAATACAATGAATCATTTTTATCTGTTTCAGATTATCATATTACCCGATTTGATTTAAATACCATATATTTATTCAACAATTCGACATTTAAAATTAAAACAAAATTTCAGATTGATAGTCATTTTAAATTAAGAATTTTTGACAATGCTATTTTTGAGATGGAACAAGGCACTGAATTATTTAATTTAGAAGATATTGATATAAATATTAAAGGAAGTGTAAAACTGGATTCTATACACAACATGTCATTTTTAAATTCGTTTCATAATTCTTCATTGTTTTTAAACCAATATGCCACAATTGAAAAAATTCACGGATTACCATTTAAACAATACGCCTATTTTCAAATGGGTGTTTTTTCAAAAATAAAAAGTTTAGATAATTTAGAATTAAAAGAATATTCAAAATTCGATATGTTAAACAATTCAATAATTGAAGAAGCGGATCGTTTTTATTTAGAAATAAACACGGTCTTTACAATGTACAATTATTCATCTATGTTGAATTTGAATAATTTGTCAATGACTGGAAATTCCAATTTTTTATTATTAGAAAATTCTTTTGTAAATACCATACAAAACTTTGAATTAAATAGAAATAGCAATTGTCAAATGTTTTCCCAATCAAAATTTAATTTTGTGTCCAATATGATCATCAGAGGTTACTCAACTTTTGTTATGAATTCAAGCGAAATAACTCAAGTTCAAAATTACATTAAAATAAGTGGCAGTGCGTTGTTTGTAATGTACAATGATTCAATAATAAGAAATGTCACACAAATTCAAATCAACAATTATAATAACAAATTTGAAATGAATAATAGTTCCTTTTTAAATACCTCCAATTTTGAAATCACAGACGGAACTTTTGTGTTAAATATAGATGGCGATAGAAACAGTGTTAACAGCACTAACTTTTTATGTGAAAACAATGGTAAATTTGAAGTGACAAACACTTCTTATATTACAATTCAAGATACTTTGATATTGGATTCGTGTAATTTAAAAACAGCGAATAGAACCATCAGAGATTTGCCAATATTTTTCACTTATCAAATAAATTCAACCGATTTTTCCTTTCAAAGTTTGTCAGAAGTCTATTTAGCAATTTCAGTAAATCCAATTCAAACAACACTTCCACAAAACACAAAACTGCTCTTTGGTAATCATTTGTTAAGACTTGGAACTTCAAACAAAGTGTTTTGCCATTTGAAAACCATTGATGGTGATTATAGTGAGCCATACTGTCCTTGTGATTCAGTTAATTGTTATATCACACCACTCAAAAATATAACTATTTTTAATTTAATCGTTGATACAGTAACAAATCCACATCAAAAATTCGGCGAAGTCGAAGAAGAACTTGACATTGAAAGTGTTGCAATTGGAAATAAAAAAGTCTCCTTTTTTAAGACAGACAACTTTATTCTTGGTGTAAATTCACAGATTGATAAGTTGATCACAAACATTTCATCTCTAACAAAAACTATTCTTATGATTTCAAATCAAAGTTTTGTATTTCAAAAAGTTGTTTCAAAAGCAATTTATACAACTCAAAAAAAACCAAATTTTTAATTTATCCAACATGTGAAAATGGAGGTATTTTCAACACAACAATGTGACAATTGTTTGGATTCAATTTGTATTGACTGTTCTTACAATTCAAAAAAATGTTTAAGATGTCAACAGGAATATTATATTACCAATGACAGTAAATGCGTTGAAATACCGAACTGTTTGTTGAAACGATCAAATCGATGTCTAAAATGTTCAAATGGGTATTTACTTTCTGAGAATCACTGTCAAAATACATCATCTTGTCTGATTCAAACTTTAAATGGTACATGTCAAATTTGTGGTATAGACAAATTATATATAATTGACAATGGTAGTTGTAAAATTCCTGATACCAATTCCATAATAGTTAATCAAAATAATATAATTGCTTGTAAAAGTGCGTATATAACAAATTCCAACATTTGTCAAAAGTGCTCTGATCTCTACAAATCAAGTGAAGTGTGTGAAAATGGTCGTCCCACAAAATGTGAAATTGAATTTGAAATGAATAAATCTGGACAATGTGAACACAATAACTGTTCTGATCCAAATGATGAAAACGGAAGATGTACTTCATTTATCAACAAGTGCACTTTCATTACAAATTCAAAGTGTTTGGAGTGTTATAATAATTTGATTTTAAACAATGCAGAATGTCATACAAATGACGATTCACAATGCACAAATCAGAGTTTGGTTTCTTGTTTGCGATGTAACGACTCTTATTGTTTTAATTCATCATCCAACAGATGTGAAAGATGCGATTCAAATTGTTTGACTTGTGTCATAAATCCGACTTATTGTCTTTCATGTCCATTGGGATTTTACATTTCAAATAATATTTGCAAAACAAATTCTGAATTGGTGGGAATTTGCACACAATTTATATCATCTGGTGGATGTGCCAAATGCGCTGAAGGTTATTACAGAAACGGGTTGGACTGTTATAAATGTGATCTTTCATGTTCATTGTGCAATACAAATTCGACATGTTTGACTTGTAATTCAACAAATTACAAAACATGGAGTGGAGACTGTAAACCACAAAATAGTTTAATAGGATGTGATGTGAATGTCACACAATATGGATGCACGCGATGTAAAGAAGGGTATTTTCAAGTGAATATAAATGAATGCAAAAATTGTAATACAACATGTCTAACATGTTCGTCTCAAAGAAGTTGCGAATCGTGTTTATCATCGAAGGTCTTATTTTCAAGTGGAATATGTGTGACACTTTCTCAAATAACAAAGTGTAAAGAAATAAAAAATTCAAAATGCAACAAATGTTCATTCTGGTATGCACCAAGTTTAGATGGGACTTATTGTGAAAAGAAAATAGTATTGTGGGTTGTACTTGTTATAGTTCTATTTATTATTTTTGTATTATCAATTCTTGTTATAGCATTAATATTTTCCATGAAGAGAATTTTAAAAATGATTCACACAAAGGAGTTAAAAAGAACAACAACTATATTCGAAATGGAGAAATCAAATGTAAAATTCATTTCACTTGCAAACAACATTTGCGTTTCTTCAAAAGAACTCAATTTCAATTCTGAAGTAGAAGAAATTCCTGTCAACACAGAAACAAAAATTGTGTTTTGTGTGGGCAATATGTCCAAAGGCGTCTTGAAAATTCAATTCACAACTACAACACAAATTGACAAATTTACGATAAGAGTAACACCAGAAGTCATCATGTTAAAAAAGAAATTTGCATGTGAATTTTCGATATATTCGAAACCCAAATGCACGTGTCAGATAAATAACACCATTTGCATAGTCTCAAAAAATCTCAAAACAAACGTCGAAAATATTAACGAAATTGTAATGAAAGGAATTACTAGTCATTCTACAAGAATAGATTATGACGAGTTGCTTGAAGAATCAAAATTGGGTGAAGGATCTTTTGGTGTTGTTTACAAAGGAAAATACAGAGGAAACGATGTTGCTATTAAAAAAATGAAACAAAAAGAAGATGGCAAAACTGATAGTGGAGACAAATCAGATGATGAGTTTGAAAAAGAAGTTGCAATGCTTGATAAATTCAGGTGTGATTATATAATCCATTTTTATGGTGCCGTGTTTATACCAAATAAAATGTGTATGGTAACCGAATTTGCATTGTTTGGTTCATTACAAGATTTAATGAAACATAAAAATAGAGAAAAAATTGAAATGAAACTTCGAATAAAATTGATGTTAGATACATTAAATGGTATAATTTATTTACACACAAATGGGATATTACACAGAGACATCAAACCAGACAACATACTTGTTATTTCAATTGATTTTGACAACAATGTAAATGCCAAACTGACTGATTTTGGAAGTGCAAGAAATGTTAACTTGCTAATGACTAACATGACATTCACAAAGGGAATTGGTACACCAGTCTACATGGCGCCCGAAATGTTAAAACGAGAAAATTACAAGAAACCTGCTGATATATACTCTTTAGCTATAACCATGTTCGAGTGTTTTTCATGGAGTTATGCATATTCTAAAGATAAATTTAAATTTCCTTGGTCAACTGCAGAGTTTGTTATAAAAGGGTCACGATTACCAAAGCCAGATGATATGAATCAAAATATAAACGATATTATCTGTGGTTGTTGGAAAAATGAACCTTCAAAAAGAAGTTCTTTGGAAAACGTCAAATATGAGCTTGAAACGATATTTAATCACATTTAATAATATTTTTTAATTTTTCAAATTAAGTTGATTAAAAAATCAATAAATTTAAAATATATAAAAAAACAAAAAAAACAAAAAAAAACAAAAAAAAACAAAAATAAACAAAATTAAAAGTCGTCACATAGCTTTTTTTACTTTTACTGTCACTATTTTATTTCTTTTATTTCTTATTTTTCAACTTAAACGGTCAAATTATTTTAGTTTAGTTTTATGATAAATGAAATTGACATAAGAAGGTTTTTTATATCAAGCTAAATATGAGAATTTAGCGTATTTTTAATAAATTCAGCAGTAAATTTAAAGTTAAGACAAAAAAGGCTTCTATAGACAATATTCATTCTGTTACATTTTCAACTTTATTAAAATATAGTTTTCTCTGATATATGTTTTGATAATGAGAAAAATTCAAAATCAGTTGTTGTTAACGACTCAGAGTTGTTAGTATCCATAGTTTCAAGTTTAACATCCAATGTAATTGTATTGTATTTTGAATGATAACCGAAAAAAATATCTATTATCACTATTGAATGTAAAAATACTAATAATATTAATTTTAACTTTTGGTTGTTGTTTGCTGTCGAAAAAAAGTTGATTCGAACACAAAAGATTATTTGCACAGTCATTATAATACTTTGACGCACTAATTATATCCGTTGTAATTTGATTCAAAATTGTCGATTTGAGTGCTCCAAATTTGGTTAACGGTTAACCTAACAAACCTTGTTTTTATGCCTTTTTTATATCAGCATTGTCAAAGATTTAATTGATAATCCATACGCTATATTGGTTGTTGTTAGATCGGTTGATGATATCAGACTCTGCATTTGTAATCGAGTGGTTTTACTTAAAGAAATTATCAAAATTATTGACCTCAAGTATTGCATTAATGTTGTGATCAATCACAAATGTTTTGAAATTGATATTTTGTACTTAAATTTGACATTTCACAAATTTCTTCAGAATGAAAGACATCACACGGACAGTTGATAGTTAAAAACTGTTTGTCATAGTCATCTGTTTTTGTTGTTAAATAACAAATAAGATCGTCTGAATCTGCGCATTCGTTGGTTCTGCTAGTTTATTTGGAGTTGAGTGTGACTACCTTTGTATGAACAAGATTTGTTGAATCCAAAAGAACAACATCAAAACACTGAGATGGTGCATTTGAAATATTTGTGACAGTTGATTTATGTTTGGTATTTTTGGTTGTTAACAAACAAACAAACAAATGCAATTGGTGTCAAAATAATAATCATTACATGATTAGTGATCATAATTTTATGTATCTATTTGAATTAAATTCATTATTTCAAAAATTACTATATTTAGTATTACTTGTTGTTCAAGTCAAATAAAGTAAATTCAATTTTTTAAGTTGATGTAAAAGTGTGTTTACTGGTATCTAAAAATAATAATTTAATGTGTTTTTTTGTTTGTTTGTTTGTTTTTTTGTTTGTTTGTTTGTTTGTTTGTTTGTTTGTTTGTTTGTTTTAAGTCCTATTTTTGTGTAAATAATACAAAACATACAAAAAAATCATAGTTACAATCAGACTCGTCATATTAATTACCATTAAATTATATTTAGCAATAACTATATTAATCTTGTAATACTATAAATATGTCTGTGCCTCATTATGTGTTAGATGCATCGATGCCTTTGACGTATGTGAAACATTCTTAAAAAATAAAACGATTTGTACTTCTAATGATCAGTCTTCAGCATAACACCACTTGTAATTGTATCAAACAGTCTTCAACATACATTATTTATAATGTATTTTTAATTTATAATTGTTTAAATATCATTTTTATCTCTTTTTCTCTTTATCATTATACAAATTTTTTAATTATTTTTATTATTTTTATTTTATATTTATATAAAATAATTTAAAATTTTATTAGTCAATTTTGTTAAAAAATTTGTGGAAAAAACATAATTTCACAATACGGTTATATATTTCAAATTAATTAATATTTATATTTAGTTGTTTCCAATAATAATAACATTAGTATAAATAATAAATAGAACAAAAAATTTGAAAAATTGTTGATATTTTTTAGTTAAAAATTATAAATAATGATTTAAATATTAGGTTTCAAACTTTAAAACGCCAACATACCTAATCCCCAACAAACCAATACTGTTAAAAAGAGCAGTGTTTTTGTTTTTTTGAAAAAAAATATATTATACAGTGTAGTTCAATTATAGTAAAATGAAAATGGAATAACGAGTTCAAATTGTGAACTAAAAACAAATAAAATGTGAAAAAAAATGAAAAAAATATAAAATTTCATGACAAAAAAGTAAAAAATGGCAAAATAAGAATACTGGTAAAATGTAATAACATTTATTCCGAATCAAATAAATATGTTTTTTATACACCAAACAAAAAAATGGTTTTGAGTTGAAACGAAATACAAATTGCAAAAGTACCATCAACACATCAGTGATAATTAAAAAATAAACAAAATTTGTGTACACACAACAGTCTTTATAAAAAATATAAACTTTTCAAAAAATCCATTATATTAACTGTGTGTTTTTTTCAGACAGTACGATGTAGCAAGATTTTTTGACTGTTTTTTTCTCTATAATATATTTTTATCATCTTTTAGTATTTACAATAAAGTGACTAATCTCTTGAAGAGTGTTTATCAAAAGAAATTAAAATATAACAAGCAATCATTAAAAACAGTTTTTAGTGTTAAATATATATTGTTTTTAAAACGATTACCCTTCATTACATATATCCACATATTTTTATATTGTTGTCTGACTTTTTGTCTAATACATGGACTGTTTAACCAATTGTTTGTTAACAACTTTTGACAGGTTGATGCATACAATTACATATTTTTAATAATCTATTGAAAAGAGTGTTTAAAATGAATAAGGAAACCATAACTCTATTTTTTATTTTTCAAACAACAAAAAATCAAACTTCTTTGTTTATCAATGCTATTTTATTGATTTATTTGGTATATATTTTTAATTTTTGTTGTTTTTTACATTATTAGTAATTTATCTTTTTATTGTCAATTAAAATTTTTAAAATATTATTATTATTTATATTTGGGTTGCTTAATAATGAATTGCAGAAACATCACTGTCTGCAAAAGCGATGTATAATGGATTCGTTTTATCGTTATTATATTTTACAACTATTTCGACTTTATCATTTCACTATGACACAGAAGCACGTTACTCAATGTTAATATCAATTACAAATATTAATTTGCGTCATTCAGTGAACACAACCAATTTTATTTTTTATATTACGACTATTATAATTTATTTGTTTTGTCAAATAAGAAATGGCAATTTTCAAGTTGGTTATGTGTACTTTTATCATTGTCTTTAGATTTTATGAATAATTTTCTCGGAGTTGGCATATAATAGTCTGTCTCGATAAGATTAACTATATTTTATTATAAATAACCATTTTTATTAATTATTGTTTGTATTTTTATATTATTAAAATTTATATAACTTTCGAGCAGGACACAAATTCAATTTAGATATTGAGACGCCTTTTTGAAATTAAATACAGAAATCGAATATTTTAAAACTATAAGCTACTACCATAATCAATCTCAGTTGATTTTACACATTGACACTTTCACATTGAGATTGATTCAATTCAAAACTGGATTGAATGAATGACACATTAAATATTCGCTGCGTTTTTGGGGTTTCTTTAATATATTTAAAAGTCATAATTTTTGTTATAAATAAATTGTTTCAAAATGCTTCATTTAAGTTTTTTATTGTTAAATTGTGTTGTATTTATTAAATAATAAATCAAATGATTAATTTGATAACTTTCAAATTTGCTTTCTTTTATATTTGCCAAACATTATTTTCAATTACAAAATCAAACATCAAGTGGTCGCAATTGACTGTTTATGGAGTAATACAACCATAACAACAATACTATATTACGTATTCGAAACGTCAATTTTATTAACGGGAATATTAAAAAATTCAACCATTGTTTGGTTTTACAAGTATTTTTAATTATTTTTTGTTTTAATTAATGTTTTTAAAATAATATAAATTGTTTTTTGAATTTATAACAATAAATATTATATTTTACTATAATTTGCTAAAGCCGACCTTTTCCACCAACTCTTTATTATTTTGGTTGTATTTTTTGTTCTGTTTTGCTTTTAAATTTTTAAAAAAAAATAAATGCACAAAACGATTTTTTGGTATGAAAAATAAAAATAATTCGATTATGATAATTTTATATTATTTGTTTTTATCTATTTATTTAGGAAAATCACCTAATAAAATATCAAAATTATTTAAACAGTTTTGGGACAAATTTTTAAAAAACTGTCAAAAAGAGCAGTATTGGGTTGTCGGCGAGTTAATCAAATGATCTTGAAAAAGAAATAATGGCATTTTATCTTTTTGGATAAAATAAATAATCCTATTCACAAAAAAATATTTTTGCTCAATTTGATGAAAATAATCATAAAAATTAAGAAATATGCTGTTTTGGGAAAGTTTTTGATTAATATGCTCAAAACTGCACTTTATTCCGTCCTTCAAATAATAAGACCAAAAGTATTATGTAAAACTAATTATTACCAGAATAAAAATTTAAATATTTAAACCAAAAACCAAAGAAAAATAAAACAAATAAGTTTTTGAGAAAAAAATTTGATTGAATGGCATAAATAAATAAAAGGGAAAATGTTATTGGAATTAAGTAAAAAATGTCGTCATTTCATTATGTGTTAGAACATAACATATAATTTAACTTGTTTAAACCTTAAAGTAATCACTGTTTCATTGTATTCATCAAACACGAATAGGTGTATAAAAAACACAAAAAAGTTTTTATATGTTTTTCATTTTAAATATCATCAATATTATAACCAAAATATAAAATAAAGCGACTTGAAATCTCTTCACAAATTAATTTATATAAAAATTCGTTGTTTTATTATATGAAAATTAAAAAATATAAATTGACATTATAAGGTTGGACGATACCATATAAATATATTTTATATTATGTTAATTTAGTTGTGTTCTAAACAGCACATTTGATTATAAAAAACAATAATAGTTTTATGTTCAAAATTTAATACAAGTTGTTAACAACTTTAAATCAACTTGTCAAAATTTAACAATTTGTTTTGATTTATAAAAACAATTTATGACAAATTAAAAATACATAATATTTTTAATTAGTTTTGTGTATAATCCCTTTCCAAACACAGTTAAATAATCATTGAATTGTTGTAATGTTACACTATTATATTATCAATTATTTTTTTAAACAAATTGTCAATATTAATATTACAAACACTTTCCTTTTTATTTTGAATTTGAAACGTGTTTTATTCAAATAATTATTTAAATTTGTATTTTGCGTACATGTCAAATAACAATATACTTTATTTTATCAGTAGTACATCGATTTGTTGAATAATTAATTAAAACACTTCGAAAATCTCAATAATTATTATTACATAAAAAACAAGTAATGTTTGTTGATGAAAATACAACACATCAAACAATTAAATGTTCATATTTATGTTATAAAAATTATTCAAAAAGATGGTTGTGATACATTACAATTACACAGAAATTGACAATTAATAAAACATAATAACAAAATGGTAATACAAATTGTTTTCTGTCTTTTTGTTTTCTATTTTTTTCTTTTCTGAATAAATAATTACTCTTTATCATAATTTACTTGAGTATTTTTTTTACACAAACGACAAACTATTACCATTAATTTAATTTACTATATTTTAAAACTATTAAAAAACTATGGAGATTTGTTATGGCTTTTCAAAACTACATGAAACTATACATTCTATTCCTCATTATTTAAATGGTTTTCTTTTTTACCATTATTTTAAAATGTGTATAGTTTGGACGATTTTGCGGCTAGCCATTTTTTTATCACTACTGGCTGACAAATCCTAAGAATTTTTTTATTCAACGAATTAAAAATAATAGTTCCAAAAACAAATTCTGGCTGAAAATATTTAAAAATTAACACGGGCTAGCCACCAGTTGAATCCAGTTTGCAGCTTTGAATTCAATACACCCCGTTTAAATATTTTTAACCAGCTGTTATTAGTTCTGTCATTATCATTATAAATACTTTAACTATATAATATTACATTTCTTTCTTTCCTTGACGCTCATGACACATCTAATTTCTTTTATTTTTATTTTAATATTATCAGTTTTACTTGTTTGATTTATTGTCATATTTTATTGTTTTAAGCGTGTTCGTTAACATGTTTTTGAATTGATTTACATCTTTTTTGTTAAGGTCGCGTACTTATAAATCGTTTTATTCGTTGTTGTAAAAAAGCTTGTTTTTTGTTTTTGTGTAAATTGTTGAATATCAAATTTATTGTTTTTTGCATGTAATTTTAAAGTTGTAAAAAACAACCAATGAAAATCGATAAATAAAGTAATAAAACAAATAAGTTTTCAGACTGTCTTCAGGATAAATTGTAAAAATTGAAAAAAAAATAAAAAATGTGTTATTTAATTTAAGTTTGAACCAAACTTTTACAATATTATTATTGCCGAAATTGAGGTTTTATAATGTTAGAATTTATACGAGGTGATCAACATTTTGGTAAAAAAATTGTGACTTGGGTAATTAGGATTAAGATTTTGGAAATTTCTGGTTTGAACTTAACCTTTTATTTTCATGTTCAATTCTTAAACTAATCAATGTTTAATTGTATTCATTTTTAATTAATAGTTGTATTATCTAACAAAATCAGGGTTTTAATAAGTTTTAGTAAATTAATAATTAGCATTATAATGACTCAAATAATAAACATTGTTACTTATAATTTATAAGGGATTCATGAGGATTGTTAATTTTTCTGAGGATGGTAAATATCTTAAACATAATTTCTTTCAATTTCGATTTTTTTGCCTAAGATCAAAAAGGTATATTTTGAAACACATGATTTTCTTTAAAAATGCTATTTATGGATTTTTTGAAAGATGATTCTTTCAGTTGATTTTTACAAAAAATAATCTACTTCTATTTTCTGATTTACCACAAGACTAACTTTGGTTTATATGAAAACATTTGACAGACATTTAAATTATCGAAAAAGTCGATTTTTTAATCAAAATCACAAAACAAATTAATCGAACAATTTTTAATCTTTTTTTACAAAAATAATTTATTATAAATCAATTTATGATATTTCAAACAATAAAAATTGATAGCAAATAACATATTTATAATGTATACTCTATGCGATGACAATTTATGTATTTGCACAAATTCAAAACGCGAGGTTTTGAAGATCGATAAAACAACGACTGATAAATAAACAAATTTTAAAATAAAATCATTTTTGTTTTAAACGGTTTTATTTATATTTCAAAACATATATACATAAGAAATATATGTTTATATTATTTTTTTTATAATACAATATTAATTTCAATAGAAATGTGTTCAATTTAATAATCAATTTTATATTATTTGGAGTTTTGTTGTGTTTTGACGATTTTTGATATAATCAATTAACAAAACCCACTTTATAAAAATTCTTTGATAATTTTATTTATAGAATTTTAAATCAATAATGGCAGTGCTATAAATATCTCTGAGGATGGTAAGTCGTGTAACAAACAGTCATTATCAACACAGACTTAAAAATCTAAAAAGTGAAATGACGTGTTCCCATATTCAAAAATAGTAACTTACTCAATATACATTTCAGACAGATGTAAAAGTGTAAACTTTCTATTTCTGTCATCCTCAGAAAATAATTGCCATCCTCAGAACTCTAAATCTGTTTAAAACACAAGTTAATATCAAAATGAAACATTCATATTAAAATATACACAACATGATTAACTTTGTTATTACAATAAATTTGAATAATTGCATAAATTACAAAATTATTTATAAATTTGTTATTTTATAATTACATTTTTAGAAAATCAGTGTTTTCGACTTTTTCAATTTTCATTTTGATTAAAAAACAATTATCAATTTAAACGTAGATTTTAATTATTATGTTATAAAGACGGATTCGAAAATAATTTCAATAAGTATATAATCATAATATGAACAAGTTTAATTCATGTTTTGTTATTTCCCGTCTCAAATTCGAGAGATATAATTATTGTTTTTGTTTACTGATTATTGTGGCGATTTTTTGATTGTATTTATTTTTTTTGGCATTTATGACAAATTATTACCATTATTTAAAATTCGAACTTTGACTCGAAATATTAAGTGTAAATTATAACTTGAGTTATGAAAATGGGCCTTATGGGGAACTGAACATTATGGATTTGATTTTTGTATCCTCAGAAAAATATTTTTAATAAGGATAGCTTTAATCCTGAGGATACACCTTATCCTCAAGAAACCCTTTATTTGAACGATGTTTTACTGACCAAATAAGGAAAGTGCTTAATTTATAATAATAATAGTGTTTTGCAAAAAATATTTTTGAATATTTTTTGTTGCTTATTTGCAAATGCCAATCAATGTTGTGTATATATGTGATTTGATTATCTTTTGTTGTTATATCGAAGAGATAACAAAATCGACACGTTTTATCTTATTATTACCATATTGAACATGTTCTGTTTAATTTGTCATTCGAATGCTTGATACATTTACAGTGTCGTTGAATTTTAATTTGTTCTTCATAATATCTTTTCATAGTTAACATATATTTGCAAATATTGGTAATTTTTCCAAGCTTAAAATAAATGTAATTGAATGGTTAAACTTCATTTGGTCATATGAATATAATAAAGAGAAACAGTCAGATAATCTTCAGTTGTCATTATTTTAATTTGATGTGTTTGTTTATTAAATTCTTGCTTTAAATATTAATTATTTTTTCTATTTTTATTTTTTGTATTTTTTATCTAAAACAAAAACAATAAACTATTTATATTATGTTGTAACACATAATATTTGCATATTTATATGCCATGTTCTGATTTCTTTGAGGTTTAATATAGTATTCAATACACACATTTTTTTATTTTTGTTTTTTTAAAAAAAAATATAATTCAAAAATATTTAATATAAATGTGCTGTTTATCCTACCAATTAAAAATAGTCAATACAAAGCCATTGTGTCTTTTTTCTTTAGTATTTAGTCTATTTATTGATATTTTATTTAATTTAAAAATATGTGTACAGTTGGAGTAATAACCTGTCAACCGGAACTAACCTGTCAGCCATTTTTTAAATTCAATTTATGGTATTTTAACCATTAATTTGTCTTTTTTAGATTATTCAAGTTCAACAAAATCAATAACAAAAAGCAATGAACAAATGAGATGTTTTCTTCGTATTTCAAAAACGAAAAAAAGCCGAAAAAAACTTCAAAAATTTCCAAAATTTGTTCTCATTTCACCAAAAAGAGTCATCGTTTTTTTTAAAACATTTTCTTTTTTACTTGGTTATATTTTCTTGATTTTTTTTAGAAAATGTCTTCTCGTATTGAATCAATTTCAAAGTCTTTACCAAAAAGTTAAAGTGGAAGATATTCAAATCCCCAAAAACCCCAATTTTTGCACAAAACAATCCATTATTTTTATTTAAACAATTTTCTTTTAGGTTTTAAATCGTTCATAACTTTAAACATCCTTTTCATGTTGCCAAGTTTTTCATCACTGAATCTGATGTCCTATTTCCCTAATCCTCAAAATCTCGTTGTCGCTGATCACAACACTGAAATTCCAAAAGAGACAAAACAGTTGAAGAAACCTTCTCTTTCACAAAACAGCATGCGTCAAAATGTCCAGAAATCAAAAGAGAATGGTATCTCTCCAAAGAGACTTCTTCTTGTTGAACAGGCTCTTGAACAAGCTTGGCAGGATGAGACATTTTTGAAGGAGACTTCCATGCGTGAACAAATCCATTATTTGCATTACAAACTTCATCACTCAACAAGAACTATCCAGATGCTTTATGGTGCTTCAAAATCCACGATAGACACCCACACCAGAAGAAAAATCGGAGAATTGAAGAACGGCAAACCTCCAAAAATCTCCAAAGATGTTGATAACAAAATCGACAAGTGGCTTGTCACTTGTAAACGAAAGGGAATTGCATGTACTGTCACTGAAATTCTTCGGTACCTGAGTCAAAAAGTACCCGACATTGAAATATCGCGACGGGGTCTCATTAAACACATGAAGAAGTTGAAGATTGGTCTCAAGAAAGCAACTGCAGAAGATCTAGACAGAATCTCCATCAATTCAGAGAACATTGTTGATAACTTCAAAGAGCTCAAAAAGTTTGACAATATACCAGCAGCCCTATGTGTAAACATCGATGAAATGGGAAGCAACGATTGGGCAGACAGAAAGAATCTATACATCTTCCAGAGTAATGAGGATAAGACAACCCCAAAGCACGGTTGTAGCAGGTCAAGTAAACATTCCACAGCGATAGTTGGAATTTGTGCGGATGGAACAACGTTGCCTTTCGGCATTGTCATCAACCAAAAACAGTTCTTTTGCGAAGCCAAAGAGAAGTTCCCCGACTGTTTCGTCTATTACACAAACAACGGGTTCGTCAACAAATATATCTTCAAGCATTGTATGGCGCAGATCATCAAAGTGATCGTCAAAAAGAGAACAGAACTTGGTCTTGATGGTAGTTGGGGACTTATCACAATGGACAACTTTTCGGGACATCTTGACGAGGAGCTTCTTGGATGGCTCGAAGCAAACCAGATCAAATTGCACACATACTGCCCCCCATTCAAGTCACCTCACTCAACCACTCGATCTGTGTTTTTTTTGGAGCAGTCAAAAAACACTCAAACGCAGCAAAGTCACTTGTTCGAAAGAGCGCTCCCACCAAAGAAATCACCACTATGTTTTCAGAAGTTGAACAAGAAGATGAGTCCGACCAGGAAGTCAACGACGCCTTCAATGAATTCATCGAAGATCCAGAGGACGTAGAGATTATGAAGTCGTTTGCAATGGAAGATGAAGCAATCAACAAAGTCCTTAATGGAAACAAAAGATCTCCAAACGGAAGGCAAATCAGCCTCAAAATCTCCTCACTTCTCAAGACTCTGAGTGATCACTCAACCATTGGAACAGTGGTGGCTTCATTTGAGAGAAGTGGGATTGTCGTCAGAGAGGTAGATGGTATCAAACGAATAAGAATTGACCCGAATCGAGCTGCGCGGTTTGTAAAAGAATATACTTGCATCGCGACAAGAACGGACATTCTGAAAATGTCGGAAATTCCGAATGAACCCGTTCTCATTGGGACTGTCGATGAAAAGGTTGTTGAAGTTCCCAACCTTTTGTCGACTCTGGTTGCGACGATCACAAAAGGTGTCGAAGCAATAGAGAACATTTGTTGTTCCGAAGAAATGAGACAGAGTGTAATCCTGATACAGAACGAGATCCAGAAACCGACAGAGTTTAAAGAAAGATACAACCCAAGTGAGAAGTCTTTGGAACCAGTTAAGTTTTATCTGGATCAAGACAAAAGGAGATACTTTGTTTCCAGCAAGCATGGTGACGATATCACGTTTTCAAGGAGGTGGTTCGAAAGGATGGATGGTGTTAATGTAACAGTGGTTCAACCCGATTGCCCCATAACCCTAATTCAAAACATCCCAGGAAGTTCCCAACAAAACGAGCAAAGAGGAAGAAGAACAAGTCTTAGAGGAAAAGCTCCAAGCAATAACAGAAGAATGGACACCAACAGCATTTCCAACGCCGGTCAAGAGACTTCCATCCATAATACTCAACAAGTAGAATTGCGACTGCCCCGGTTGGATTCTTTTCAACCTGACGGTTCTGGAACCCCCAGTTTCCAACCCACCTTCGCTGTTAATTATGTGACACTCGGAACCCCATTCGAAACACTGGGGTATTTTCAAAGAAGACAAACCTTTTTTTCTCCTCAATTCTTCCCACATAGTGAATTGCAACAGCGTGGCGGAATGTTTTCCCAGCATCCCACCCATCAGCTTCAGCTGAGGTTGGTCCTCGATGACCAAGGCGTTGATGAAGAACATCACAATTAAGATGTCTTTTACTCTCATCGTTTTTCTTTTTTAGTTTTATTTTTTTACAAAACCCAAAAATACCAAAAAAGCTGACATGTTTCATTTTTGAGACAAGATCTCAAAAAACAAATGCCATAAAAAACGTACTAATCCGGGTTTTAGGCTTCCTAAAGGAAAATGGCTGACAGGTTAGTACCTCACCTGTATATTTTTAAGTTTAAACAAAAGTATTATTTTTATTGTTAATTGCTCTGTTAATGAAAATAAATTGCAATGTTATTATGTTGTGGTAGTTTTAATTGGGTAGTATATTTTAGTGAATTTCAATGTGTTCACTAAACGATTTTTGGTTTTTTGTTTTATTGTATTTAATTGTATATATTAAAATAATTAAATTAATTAGTTTTATATATTTTATGTTTTTTTACTTAAATTCAAAAGTAACTGATTTTTGAAAAGTCAAGAAATAAATATAAAATTGTCTATCAACAAACACAACAAACTGATAGTGTTCTGTTAATTTCAATATACTTAAATAATAGAATAAAACAATTAATTAGTACCCTAACACAAACCTATTATAACTATTACAAATATCATATTTTTGTTGAACAAAAATGACATTAAACAATAACACTATTTTTTATTATACAGTCGGTTTTTTATTAATTATTACAAATAAGAAACACAACAAAGAAAGTCACAGAAATGTATTTTTATTTAAAATTCAACAAGTTATCTATTGATTAAATTTGTGTTTATTTTTAGATATAAATATATATAATTGACAAATAGTAAAATATTTATAGATTCAATGATAGTTTATTTTGTTTAAATAAATTAATTAACATTTAATTAAAAATCAATTAATCTCAGAATCAGTTGCAAATTGTCATTAAATTATAGGAAAATAAAAAATTAACAAATAAAAATAATTGTGCAATTTCGGGGAAAAGTTCAAAATAAATTATTAATAATTAAATAAAACAAAAAACAGGAATAAATTTTTACAATTATAATTCGTTTGAACATTCTGGAAAAAAACAGGTTTCAAAAAATTTTATAGAAAAATACTGGAAAAATAAAAAAATGTCGTTCACTTGTACTTTAAAAACCAAGTGTACGACAATTTTCTGGTGATCTTAAAATAAACAATAAAATCATGTTAAAAACGTTATTTATTTTTTAATAACTTTTTTAGTTTATAATGTTTACAACTTACAGGAAAAAAGAACAAAAAAATATTATAATTAATATGACTATTTAAAAACCATATGAACAATAACAAAACTGATAACAAAAATAACCTTTTAACCATTTAATAGATCATCTAAAAATTTCTAAAAGTGAATAAACACAGTTGATTTGGTTATTATATATTTGAACACTATAACAAAAAAAATTAAAAAACCAAGAAGATGGTTCAAACTTTTTTCGAATTACAATGGGTTGAAAAATGGGTTGTTCGAAACAAGGTTTATTTTCGATTTTAAAAATTGATTTTAAACTAAAATATAACAATACGATTTTTATTATACCCCAAAATAATCAATTATAATTATTTTTTTAGTAAAACATTTTGGTGATATTTCAAAAATTGAAAAAGTAATATTCAAATGTGTGTTTTAAAAAAGTACACACTAAATATTCCTTTTCAAGTTAAAGAATCAACGATACCCCCTTTTATTTATATATTTAGCTTTTTTTGTTGATTGAAGTAGTTTTGGGAATTTAAAAAAACAATTTAAATACTATAATATTAAACAATAACAATACTTAATCATAAAACAAAAAAGAAAATATCAATTAAGCAAACACATTACCTTGTAGGCAAAGTCTTCCCTCATTATCAAAAGTATTTCATTTCTAAAATTCACTGCCTTTTCAAATGTAAAAGTGTTATTTAATTCTTCGACGGTTTTCAAATACCGAGAACAAATGGTTTCCATGAAATAAGAAACAAATGAACCACATGAAATTCCATCTTGTTGTTCTGGTACTATCACTCTCTCAATTTCATCAACCCATTTATATACTTCTCGTTTAATAAATTCATTTTTAATGAACAATACAACTTGGTTTAAAAACGTGATTCCACACCCTTCATAGCTATTGAAAGTGGCCAAAAAGGTTAATGTTTAAGAAATACACCAATTAACATAAAATGTTCTGCATAATACACAGGAATAAGAATAACATCTTCGTCGATAATTTCATCCATCTGTCCTCTTATTCTTTCTTCGTTTATCACTCCATCCCAGAAGTTATCCCAATCAAACAAAAAAACAGGATTACCCCACTCATAAAGGTTTCTCAATTTTGTCCAAAAACAAAATGCATTAAGTATTAATGTATTCAATCGTTGCGTTTTAATTATTTCGATTAATTCTTTGATGTCACTTCTTGAGTTAAAAAACACTAAATATTCAAACATAGAATTTAAAGAATAGTGTTGTTGTCGAACATTTTTCCAGTTGATTTTGTTGCCGGGATCATCAATTTCCATTTGACTTATATATGTTGTTGATTGTTCATTAATAATATGTATGTCAGATAATTCTAATGTATCGACAGTTTTGTTTGCTTCATAATCACAATCTATTATTTTATTTTGACTGTATGTATTTTCGTCAATTTCGAAATGAAAGTGAAAATCTTGTTTGTCACTACAAGTCAACACCAAGTTTTTTGAACATTCGTTATTTTCGGTCATCAATTCATGTATGTTGTTGGTATCTTCCAACACCGGAGAAATTTCTATTTGATAAAGCGTATTTTCACAAAATACGCTTTATCAAATAGAAATTTGTGCAGATGGTGTACAATTCGTGTCGTCAACTTGTATAATATAATCGGAAAGTACGTGGACTGCATTAACCCGGTTCAAATATGTAACAGTTGCCAAATAATAGGTTCCACTTTCAATATGCATTGCGGATTGATCTTCAAACACCGGAACTTCGACTTCAATCACTTTTTTATTGCATGTGTCATCATTGTCAAAATAAACTCCTTCTCTTGCCCTTGAAATCCACTCTGCTCTTTTTAGATGAAGTTTAGAAGTGTGTTCTTCAGTTATCTTAAGAAGAGACGCTGTGATTAAACACGAAAAAAAAATCATTATTAATTGATCTTGGTATATGGCAATTAATTAAAAAATGTTGATAATTTCTTGATGTTTTTATCGCTTCGTTAAAAACAGAATCATCCATCAATACTTGATTCAAATAAGATTTTGCTATAGAAAAACATTTTTCTATGGCATTTAATTGGGGACTGTAAGGTACAAGAAATGTAACATAAATACCATATTTTCGACTAAGTTCAGTCATTGTTTTTTATGGATTGATGCGTTATCTAAAATCAAATGTAAAAAACAGTCTCCACACCACTTTTGAAATTGAGGAATAAAGACGTGTTCAACTGTATCAATAAAATTTTTGTTTGAACTTTTTTTTGTAATTCGAAAAACAAGTTTCTTTTCAGGAACCATCATACAAAACACTGTTATGTTGGGTTTTCTGATGTGGTTTAAAGTTACACTACAACACTTTCCAATAAGCGAATAACCATTACTCCTTCTTTGATTCAAATTGAAGCCCACTTCGTCAATATATGCAACACGATATTTAAACACTTCGATAAAGTCTATGTGTTCAGCATACACAATTCTTTGTTGAATACGGATTTCTGAATTTTTATCGAATATGTTTCTCTTGACGTTTTTTTAATGACCAACCAAGTTTTTGCACAAGTATAGATATAGTAGATTTTGATAATTTTGATTGCTTAAACATTTTGTTAATAACATTTTCATCTGCACCAAGTTCCATTTCAATTTTCGCAACTTCTTTCATCCACTCCAGTCTGTGTTCATTCACATATTTTGTCAAATTTTTCAATGTTATCTGGTTGTTCTTTCTCAATTCGTCGATTATAAGAGTCAATGTATGATAATCAACTTTGTTGTTTTGTCCAACCTTTGGACCTCTCTGTTGCCCCAATAAATCTTCATTATTCATGGCTCTCCTATAAATATTAATCACTGTTTGGGGACAAACATTAAAAACATTGGCCGTATTATGAGCATTTCGACACCCCAAATAATGAATGAGTATTTTAACATATAATAATTTCCTTTTTTCATTTTCATTTTTGTTTAATTTGATTGAAGTAGAAGACACTAACTGTGTTGGAAACAAGTTTTCTAAAGGTTCTATTGTTAAAGTATTTGTTTTGGACATTTTTTTGATTGTATCATTGTAGGTGTTGAAATGATCATCAAGTAATTTACTTATTAAATACTTTCCACAATATTCAAACTCTATGTCTTCTGATGGTATTTTGAATATTGGGAAATATTCAAATTCTTGTTCTTTTAATTCTTCAATAATTTCTTCTTTTTTAACGTGCCCTATATTGAATGGCGATGCAGTCATACCATACATCTCAAATACCTTTTTTCTGTTATTTCTTCGATAGGCCCTTCTTTCTTCAAATGAAAAAAATAACCAAATTCTTTCATTGTGATTATAATAATGAGTTTTAAGAGTTCTTCAAATTATTTTTTTTTATAATTTTATTTGCCCAAAATTGTTAATTTTTTTAAATGCTTTATTTATATTAATATATGGGGGTATCGTTAATTCTTTAACTGGAAAAGGAATATATTTGTTTTATATCTAAACCATTATACTGCATATAAATATTAATGTTAATAATTTCATTATAACTTTCAATGTCGTAACAATTTGCATTGAAAAAACATATTTTGGCTTAAAACATTACTTTGAATAATTATATTTAAATTATATTTAATATAATTAAACTTTAATTTAACAAACTCATTGTTTGTTATCACGATAATATTTAGTTATATTGTTACACACAATTATTTTGTGGTTATCAATGGACAATATTATTTTCTAAAATGAATTATAATTAAAAGTTTTAAACACAAAATAGCATTAAACCTATTTTATCTATAGTATTGTTCATTTATTAATTGTATTAAACGGTGTCAAATTACAATATTAAACTTCTTAACAAATAGAAATCAGCATTTCTTTAATTCATAATAAATTTAGCGAAAGTATAATATAAAAATTTAAAAATAAACAAATTATTTATAACATTAACAAATTTTTTATTCGCTTTTTTTCCCGAATTTAATGAATTTTGATCGAACAGTTTATGAGGTCGACTCGGTTAGAAAGATTATTTAAAAACATTAAAAACTAAAATAAAAAATTACGATTTAATGAAGAAAATTGACGTCTTTTCAATGCAAATTATTGCAAAATACTTATTAACGCCAACCGATTATCTTTCAATCATCCAAATTTGCAAGAAATATGAGTTTATACTTGACCGTTTCCGGATCAACCCTATTCGAATAAGTCCCGACTCAAAACGTTTATTTCAAAATATTCAGACTCAAATTGTATATACTCCCTATGACATCATCATGACAGTTGATCGTCATATATTTCTATATTTTGTTTCTTATACAGAGTTCATAGAAAAGAACACCAATTTCGAAGTGTACAAAAACGTCCGTTATACATCAGAAGATGTTGAAAAAAATGGAAATAAAATTCCAGATATAGTTTCCACACTTGATTGTGCTGTTTTTGATGACAAAGACGAGTTGATAGAAATCTCAATACCATCTAATGTCACTGAAATTGACAAGTTGGCTTTTGAATCGTGTGGTCTCACAAAAATAGAAATTCCTTCGACAGTCAAAATGATAAGAGAACGTGCATTTGCGTATTGCAGTTCATTGAAAGAAGTCAAATTACCTGAAAATATCACAATGATACCAAATTCGTGTTTTGTTGCATGTTCTGAACTTGAAAACGTAAACTTTCCAAACAGTCTTCAATTCATTGGATCTTTCGCTTTTTCAAATGCGAAACTTGTCGATGTTACAATTCCTGAATTTTGTGACATTGGCGCAGACTGTTTCAGTTCGAATGGGTATTTGACAAGAATTGTTCTGAATGGTGTGTCACACATTCCAAACTCAATGTGTGAATTGTGTTATAATCTTAAAATAGTCGAAATCTCTGATAAGTTAATCGAAATTGGCAATTTGGCTTTCAAATATTGTGGTTCACTCGAATATTTCAATTTCAATGATAATTTGGAATTTATAGGAAATTATGCTTTTAATTATTTACAAATCTCAAAACAGCGAAATTGAAAAAGAACGTCCGTTATATCGGAAAGTTTGCATTTTCGGGATGCGAAAATTTAGAGGAATTTACCGTTATAAATAAAACCGCTTTTGTTGGACTTGGCGTGATAGACAAATGCGACAAGCTAACTAAAATATTAATATCTCCTTACACAGAAAAGAATAAAATTGAAGTCACAGAAAACAAGTTGATAACATTAGCAAACTTCGATTTAAAAAGTGATACTAAATATATTGAAAATGTGTTATTTAATAATGATAACGAAGAAAATGCCGAAATGGACTTTTCAGATATAACAAAAATCGAGTTGAATGAAAATGGAGAAATTACTCATATTGATTTGAACACGTCTTTGGAGCAACTTGATAGCTACCAACTTGTATTAAAATCTGTAACTTCATTATTCATCCCATCGACAGTTGCACTTGTTGGTAACTGTTGTATTAGCCATTATAATCATTTAAAGAACATTGTTGTCCCTAAATACGCAACTGCAATATGCAACAACGCGATAAATTTCGAGTATTTGACGCAAATAGTGTCTTCAAAAAACACAAAACAATTCAATTGCAATTTTATACATTGTAAATTTGAAGTTTTTGAGATCCCAGATGGCGTCAAAGAAATTGAGGAAAACACGTTTTATGATTGTCAAAAATTAACGAAAATTGTTATTCTGTCCACAGTGACTAAAATTAGCGAAAATTTTGTCAGTAATTGCAATAGTCTTACTGAAATTAAAATAGTAAAAAGTGATAACAACATTACCTTATTAGACACCAAAAAGGTAATTTTAAAAAATCAAATATTAACAGGAGACTTATTAAAAAATATTCCTGATTATGTAAACACACTTTATTATGTCACATGTGTTCCAGTTGATGTGACTCAAATTATAATACCAAGTACTATAACTAAAATTGTAAATAATGCATTCTTTGGAATTAATAATCTTTGTGAATTAACACTGCCAGACACTTTGATAGACATCGGAAAACACATTTTCTCTGACAACAAAAAACTTACTAAAATTCATATTGGAAATAACACAAAAAGTGATTTTGATAAATTTGTTGTGAGTTACTGTTGTCATTTGAGACTTTTGAATTGTGGGTATCACTTCGACAATATCGAGTTCACCGATGACGATTTTGATGTTGTTGGAAACAATTTTGAAATGAGCGAAGTGCATCAATTTGAATTGGAAACTAAAACGCTGGAAAATAAAATATTTGAGAATGTTCCACCACTTGTGGCACCATATAACAATTTACTGATAAAGACAAAGCATCTAATTATACCAAAAGAAGTCACTGAAATGGCTAAATATTCTTGTGAAAATTCTTCAATCCGTTCAGTCGAAATTTTAAATATTTCTGTGATAGAGGAAAACGCATTTTCTTGTTGTGATTTTTTGACAAAAGTTGTTTTCAGTCAGAAGTTGAAAAATATTAAAAACGAGGCATTTTTGTCGTGTTATTCACTTAAAGAAATAACATTACCAAAAAATATTCAGACCATTGGGGACAGTAGTTTTGAGAAGTGTTATTCCCTCACAAAAGTGTTTTGTGAAAACGACGATGTGATATATGGAACAAAGTTTTTCGCTTTTTGTGTTTCACTGAAAGAAGTTCCAGTTATAAAGAATATAAACGTTGCGATGTTTTTTGAATGTAAATCGCTGTGTCAAATTTCGTTGAGTCAAAATTGCAAAGAAATTTGTGATTTCGAATTTTATAGATGTTTGTCACTCTCAAAAATCGATATCCCAAAAAGTGTCACAAGAATTGGAGCTTTCAGTTTTAGAAAATGTGTCGCATTGAAAAAAATTGAAATACCATCAAATGTTGTAAATGCAGATGACGGCGCGTTTTATGACTGCAAAAACATTGAAAAAGTTGTTATTTATAATTCCAGTGTTATATGTGGAGTCGATGTGTTTGAAGGGTGTGAGAGAATTACATCTCTGCAAATTGGCACAGAAAAAGAAATATACAAATTTGAAGTGAGTTATACGTTTTATTTACAAATGAAAAATATACCCATTTATTGTGAGAATGTTGTAGTAAAGAGAAGTGATGTTCTTAAATATGGGACTACTACAATGATTAATGAAATTCAATCGAATAATTTGATTCACAGAATTGATGAAGGCTGTTTCTTCAATAACACTGAATTGACCAAAATTGAAATTCCAGAGCATGTCACAGAAATTGGTGATTTTGCTTTTTACAATTGTTTAAATTTGAAAAAAAGTTGTATTACCAACAAACGTTGTGGAAATTTCACATTATTGTTTTGATGCACAAATTTGAGTACATTGGCGTTGAAGGGAAACATTGAAAAATATGGAATATGTTGTTTCAACGAATGTAAGTGGTTAAAAGGCAAAATCAGTGTACTAAATAATTGTTTTGAAATTCAACAAGACAATGATTCTTAATTAATATTAACAGGTAAATATTATAAGAAGGATTTTTGTTCGTTTATAATAAACTAAATAATTTTGCCCATTAAAAAACTCAAAAAAATTGATCATAAATAAATGACTTATTTAAATTTTAGATCGTATTTAAAAATATAATGAAAAGACGTGATAATTAATTTAAGATTTCAAAACAGATAATCAACAAATATCACATGCATTCACAATTCCACGTGAAATGGATACAATGATTAGCAGATAAATAATTTTTGCAATAATTTCACATTTTATTAGATTATCTTTTTAATTAAACCACTTTAAAACATACAACAAATAATCCATGCCTCGGAAAATTTTGTTTTTTTACACTGAAATATTTTTTGGCAAATTAAAATAAAACTCACCTCATCCTTAGAATATTAAAATAGTTTGATAGTAATAACGTTTAGTATTGAAACTATTAACAACTGGTTAATTATAATAGTATACACATAATATAATAAATTATACAAATTTATTATAGCAATATAATAATATTAACTATATATCAACTAATGTTTAACCTATGATAATATATTTATGTATTAAATTATGTAATAAATAATATATTATGAAACAATACATTTTGTCAAAAACAATCAAATAACATTTTTTAAAACAAATATTTTCATTTATATAAACTATATAAGAAATTAATAACAATTTAATATTAATAGTAAAATAAAGTCACACTTAAACTAAAATAATTAATTAAACTATTAATAAATTATTATTAATCTATTAATTAATAATTTAAATTCATTCTGAACATAATTTTTTAATAAAATTAACAAAAAACTAAAAGTATAATAAATTTAATATTTTGATATAATTTAATAATATAAAAATTCAAAAAAATAATGTTGAATAAATTCGAAATAGTATAATAAAATAGTAATTAGAACTAATTATTTGATTATTATAGTTACTATTATTACAATTAAATTTTATTTATTCTTTGGTTTATGTGAACATTCTTGACATGTATTATATTATTTAACCTGTAATTATATACATTATATTACAAATTATAATATTTTTATTAACAAATTTTAATTATTAATTATTGACATGAAGAAATACCATTTTAACCAAACACACCTTAAGAACACTTCAATTACTTTATTACTGTGTTTTCATTGTGTTATAAAATGAATTACTATTTTAAAATAACATTATGGAATTAATTTTTATTTATTAGTAAAATTAATAATAACTTAACTATAAGTTTGTAACAATTATCATTATAATTAAATTGATTATAATTTTATTGTTTAATTGAATAATAATTAATTATAAAATTATTGTTGTTTTATATAATAAACTATCTTTAATAACATATTTAAATATTTTTTTATCATAATTCAACAATTGAAATTTCATCAAACACGCAACAAAAATTTGTTACTATTTTTCCGCTATTAACACAATAGTCGTAGATGTATTATTTGTATGTAGTATTTTTAGCATATATTTGCTTTATAAAATTGTTGACTAAAAACTGTTTATGTAATTTCTTAAAACATACACTTGTAATTGATATGTGATCATTTTCAGCTTATAATCTTAATGACTATTGTGGATGCAAACAATGACATTGATTTTCTTTTAAAAGTAATATCATGAAATATCTGTCAAAATATAAATTAAAAATATTGTATTAAATATATTGTTATAAAAAGGCATAATTTTTTGTTGCAAATCAACACTGACCGATTTTCAATAACATGAAACTAGAAAAAAAGATGAAACAGTTCAGAAAAGTAAATTATCGGTATCATGTAAGCCCAATTAAATGATTGGAAGTTAGATAATTGAATTCTGGGTGTTATTGTAATATAAACAATAAAATAACAAAATAAAAATAATTTCTTGACTGTTGGTTGCATTCTTTACTTTTTTAAAACATTCGAGTTGTTACTGTTTTTTTAATTCTCATACATTTAAAAGTGTTTTGTAGTTGATTAAACATAAAAAGTTATATTGTCTTACAAAATCCAATAATATTTAATCAATAATAATTAATTACCTCTTAGTAGTCCAGATAATCGTATATAATATACTTATTTATACAGATATACACAATTCAATAACTAAAATGGTTGTAAAAAATATTGATATTTTAAAATTTATTCTAATCAAACAGTTTATGTTTGACGCCAAACTTTTAACAACAAATTATCACTTTGTATTTAAAAAATTTTCATATTGTATATTTAAGGTTTAGTGGTAAACAGTACCTATCATTTTTTATTTAATATCTTTTATATATAAAAACAAAAAAGCTATAAAGAAGTAGAAAGCGTTTTAAATCTACTTAACTACTATTATTTTGCAGTGTTTTCTCTTTTTTATTATTTGATGTAAAGTTAAAATTTATACGAAATGTATTATTTATTTGATTTGAGCACAATAAAATTAAAAGTTTATCTTTTATTTAATTATTTTAAAATATACAGTTTATATATGCTTTATTAAAAACATTAATTAACATTTAACAGACTGCATTTTCAATTATAAATAAAATATATACAATAATGTCAATACAAATCAAATTGTTATGAAACAGAAATTTATTTGTTATGAAAAATAAGGAATTGTTGTGAAACTAACTGTGTATATTAAAATATATAAAATTGTTTACCATGAAAGCTGAATATTTTACTTTTAAACTAATCTATTCAAATATTAATTTGTATTATATTTGAAATTACAATTATATTAGTTAAAAATAGTTGTTGATAAGAAGAGCAAAAAAAGTAGTAAGAAGTTATTTATCTATTTTAAATAAATATAAATACTATAAAATTTATTGTTTTAGACAAAACCCGTGCAAATTTTGCAAAAATGGGGTGACTGAGTAAAAAAGAGGGGATCCTAAAAATAAAACTGTTTTTTTGATAGTGCAATTCGTTTATTTTTATTATTATTTTTTCTTTTCGTATTATATTTATTTTGTGGACAATCTCAATAGTTTTTTAGGTATCAATATAATAAAAGTTGGCTTTTAAAAACAACACGAAAAACAAAGTTTATTTATTTTCAAAACAAAAGGTTCAACAAATAAACTAAAAAAGATCAATTGCCCTAAAATATTCTTTTTAAAACAAAACCATATTCTATCCACTTTCCCTCCATTTTCATGTTTTTGTAGAATTTCTACCAAAATATTATGAGTTTAAACTAAAAAAACTGAATAGTGTTTTTCATTTGGTGCTTGTTTTGATTGAATATTAGATGGGAACATGATTATTCGCAGACGGAAAAGATGTATAAGTACAATAAATAGTTAGAACAAAGAATACATGATACACTATAAATTGGACCAAACAAAGAAGGAAATTTAACCACAATAATAGGATGCATAATTATGATCGGGGATGTGTTGAAGCAAAAAACTGAAATTTAAACAAGACAGTAAATGTTATATTGTATCAAAATGGATATGACGTCGGCGTCTTGGTTTTTGTAAAAATTAACCAATATGGTTCTGCGAGTATATGATTCAAGAAGTCGAAGAAGATGATGTTGAGGATAAAAGCATGGAAATTAAACTTGAAGAACAAGTTTAATTTAATGTAATATGAAAAAGTGGTTGAAGAGAAGAAGAAGAGAAATGGATGATGTAACTGTTACTAATAAGGCATGAGAGAAAAGAAACGATGATTTTTTTGTGAGGAGACTTATTTTGATATTGTTTGCTTATTGTAAATGAATTGTGTTGTTATTCTACTTCAGGTTTTTATCCTTCTTTTATAATAAATAAAAAATAACATAATTTCAAAATTTTTAATTATTTAACTCAGTCACAACATTTTTGAACAAGTTGCACTGGTTTCTATAACAACTCTATAATGTATATTTAACATTTTTATTGAATTATAAAATATTGTTTGTTAAATAAAGGAATTTTTGATTATATTTTAAAATATATTATTGAGTCAGTCAATAAACGTTGTCTGTTCCCCAAAGGTTGTCTTTTTGACAAAAAAATAATTGATCTTTGTTTAAAAAACGGGAATTGAGTAAAAATGAAAAAATTGGTAAAAATGTTGAAACAAATATTTTTGGTGTTTTCAAAAAATTTCTCATAATATTAAACCTTATTTCAAAAATCGGACCCAGTGTTATTTTTATACCTTTTCGTGTTTCTTCTTTTTTTTATTTTATAAAAGTGCTTTTACTTACTCAGAGATTTTCTTAACAATATGAAAAAACGACTATTTTTTGTACAACTTACATATTTCAACTTAAAATTTTTAAATAATTCGGACTTTGTTTTTATCATAGAAAACGGTCTGATTAAATTTTTTAAATTTAAAAGACAATAAAAGATTTAAAAATGTATTGTTGTTATTATCAGAGTTTCTTTTTTAGGTAAAAATCCTCAAATTTAACGGTATAATATAGTATATTTTTAAATTAATAATTCAAAATCATCACAAAACACCACAATAAAATGTATAAAATTCCAGCCAAAATAATACTACAGTGTTATTCACTGGGTTTTCGATTCCCACCATTTTCAATAATCATTAAGTCAGTTTATTAATTATTTAGTCAAAAAAATAAATTATTTCGTCACATATTTTAATTAAACACCACCTACAATTATTAGTCCAGCATAAATGATAAATAGATTATTCAAAAAAATATTAATACCATCACAATAATTTCAATATTATAATTTTTATATTTCATTCACAAAAATAAATAGACGCACCACAAACTTATATGTTCACGTAGTAGTATGTAAATTTGGTTACCTCGTCGCTCGGGACCTCTCCCTCCGGTCGGGTCAACCTCGCTGGGGGACCCTGCGGCTCCCCTTCGTCCACCGAATTTACTTTATTAAAGTACTCCGGGTTCGCGTTTTCAACGCTCTCATCCTCCGTACTTTTTTCTACCTTATATATATTAATAAATAAAACTCCCACTTGAAAAAAAAGAACAGGGTAACTATTGAAAAAATAGTACGGCACTTTTGTCTTTTTAGAAAATTTAAAATTATTTTAGGAACGCTTTTTGTACTTTTTATTTTTTTATTTTATCAAAATGCAAACCAAAGTTGCAACTCTAAATAAAACAATTATTGAGATTCCTTATGGAGTCAAATATTTATATGAAATAGAAGGATTTGATTCTCCAAACGGTATTTTAAATAAAGTTTTACCAAATGTGGGAGGAACTCATTTTGCGATAGTTTCCAAATATCCTTCAATTATATGTTTTCCTAGAATCGGAATGTTAGAATCTAAAATGAAACAACATAAAGGTCTTCTTTTTGTTAAAGAAGGTTCTAACGATAAAGAAACGATATGTGATTTATCATATTGTTATCCTAATCCCAAAATATTAGTAACATATGATTCTTTCTATAAATTAATTGAAAATATTCTAAATATAAACAGATTTAGAATAATTGTAGATGAATTTCAATTTATTCTATCTGATTCTTCTTTTAAATTAAATACATTAACGAGATTCTTAAATGCATTATCTGGTTTACAACGTGTTACTTACTTATCTGCCACTCCAATTCCTGATAAATATATCGAACTATTACCACAATTATCAAATTTACCTTATTATGAATTTAAATGGATGAATAATGATAAAAAACAATATATTTAGACGAGAAACTCATGCCGAAGGCTGACGATTCTGGAAACATGTCTAATAATTTTGCGACAAATACAAACGATTATATTATTAAATCTAAAAAATCAAACAATCCTCTTGAATACATGATTAATTATTTGAAAACATGTAAATCTGGTATTTATGAAAAGAAAAATGGAATTGAAGCTAAAGAAATAGTAATATTTATCAATTCTATCAGTTCTATTCTTAAGATGTGTTATAAATCAGGATTAGATAAAAATGATGTTAATATTTTAATTAGTAATAATATTGATAATGTTAATCAGATTAATAATTTTAATAAGAAATATAATACTAATTATGAAATAGGAAGTCTGAAAATAGATGAAATAATAGATGATACTGAACATTTGGATTATTTTGGAAGAGTTGTAAACACCAATTATAAAAATGCTTATGCTAAAAATAATAAACGATTTACATTTTGTACTAAGGCTTATTCAGCTGGTTGTGATTTTTATAGTACTTGCGCTAAAACATTTGTATTTAATAATGTTAAATCTAATATCATGTTTGATATTTCAACTGAATTATTGCAAATTATTGGTAGACAACGTTTAGATTGTAATCCTTTTAAAAATGAATTAACATTTATTTACACGACATCTTTAACAGAAAAGAAAGATAATTTAGACAAGGATTTGATTAAAGCTGAGAAGTTTATTGAAAATTACAATAGATTAGATTTGGAAGTTAAAGAAGATATTAATAAAGAAATCATGACAAAGATTACGGGGCAAAATGCATATCGAGAAGAACATGATATATTTAAAAATTATATTTATTTGGATAATGAAATATTTAAATTAAATAATTTAGCAATTTGTTGTTATAAATTAAATAAAGAAATGTTAGAAAAAATGTATAAATCTAAAACTGAAGTTGATAATAATATTAATAATATATTTAAAAATCATGAAGAAGATAAATCCAAATTAATAAATACTCGTGTAACATATATAAATTATGCTGAATTATTCATTAATTTAATTAAAGATCCAATTAAGAACAAATTTGATTTAGAAATTATTAACAATACATATCCATCTATAAAACAATATTATGAAAAATTAGGAGAACGTAAAATGAAAAAGGAAGTATTATATAATAATATAATTTCAAATAATGCCGAAGATTTAATTAAACAAAGAATTACTAAAGATAATACAGTTAAAGAAGCGAAAGATATATTACAAGAAATATATTTAGAATTAAATATAAATAAGACAGCTAAAACAACGGATATTGTCAAATTGTTACCTAATAATTATAAAATTACTAAGAAAAGAATTAACAAAATTCCAACAAATATGTTAATATGTTTTACATAATACTTGCATTTAGCATAATATTGACATATATGTCCCATTAAGTTGAAATCATGTTAAGTTTAATATTAAACATAGTTTATACATATTTTTAACATGTTTATACATTTATTTCCCACATAATTCCACACTTATCCCATATAATGGACCATACAAATCCCAACATGTTATTTTTGGTATTTTTCTGTCAATAAAATGAACTTAATAAATAACATGAATAAATATTTTAACACAACAAAAAACACACAAAGCAGTGACACATCCAACGAATGCGAAGACAACACTATTCAAAGTAAAGTAGATGATACAATACCAAATGATTATATTAATGATAAATTAATAAAAGAAATATATAATATAACTAAAAGATATGACATGAATGAAGCTGAAGAAGTCAGAAGATGTAATAAAGAAATTAATCGATATATTTTAAAACATCCAGAAGTAAACAAAATTGATATAAAGATTTAAATGCAAGTATTTACATTAAGGGTTATGTATTTTGTAAAAATAAAAGTAAACTAGAAATTATTAAAAAGAGAGTAAGAATAGGTGAAAACGATGTAGTCGGAACAAAGCTTAATGAAGAAATAGAATCAGTTAAGAGTAAATATTCGGATAAATTAACAGAATTGGAAAATGAAACAAAAAATAATAATTCATCAATTAGTATAGAAGAATATAATGTTTTATCTGAACGTTTTAATAAATTGGAAGATAATATTGAAAGAGTAATAAAAGGATTTGTATTACCATTATTAAAATATTATATACATAATAACAATATTAATGATGTTACTCTAGATAACATTTTATTCAATATAGTGTACAATAAACAATTTATTTTTCTTCTGTCTCATGAGATGACGTGTGTTTAACTTCGAGCCATTCAGCTATTGTTTGGTCAGATGAATTATCAAATAAACTAGTACTAAATGAAATTGTTTTAGTTTTCACAGTTCGCTTTGGTTTATTTTCATCTTTTGGAATAACCTCATAAGGTTCACATTTAACTTTAATTTTATAAGACTTCCATCATTTATCTTTTTTAGCACAACTTGGTTTAATACTTTTTAAACCAGTTGGTTTTGAGATAAATATTTCTTTGGATACTTCATTATAATATAAATCTACATCATGATCATTTATTTTAATAATATGTTTACAAGTAGTTAGAATTTAATTTTTAAAATGAGATATTAAATCATCTTCTTCAAAAAGTTTAATATCTTTTTCATCCCCATATACGACTTTACAGATCTGAGAACCTGAGGTGCTTTGCACCGTACAAGTCTGAGGAGCTTCGTTCTGTACAACTTTGGTTTGCATTTTGATAAAATAAAAAAATAAAAAGTACAAAAAGCGTTCCTAAAATAATTTTAAATTTTCTAAAAAGACAAAAGTGCCGTACTATTTTTTCAATAGTTACCCTGTTCTTTTTTTTCAAGTGGGAGTTTTATTTATTAATATATATAAGGTAGAAAAAAGTACGGAGGATGAGAGCGTTGAAAACGCGAACCCGGAGTACTTTAATAAAGTAAATTCGGTGGACGAAGGGGAGCCGCAGGGTCCCCCAGCGAGGTTGACCCGACCGGAGGGAGAGGTCCCGAGCGACGAGGTAACCAAATTTACATACTACTACGTGAACATATAAGTTTGTGGTGCGTCTATTTATTTTTGTGAATGAAATATAAAAATTATAATATTGAAATTATTGTGATGGTATTAATATTTTTTTGAATAATCTATTTATCATTTATGCTGGACTAATAATTGTAGGTGGTGTTTAATTAAAATATGTGACGAAATAATTTATTTTTTTGACTAAATAATTAATAAACTGACTTAATGATTATTGAAAATGGTGGGAATCGAAAACCCAGTGAATAACACTGTAAAAAAATAACTAATAATAAAGTATGTAATTATTTAATAATTTAAAAGAAGAAATGGGAAAATAATAATAATTAAACTACAACTTAAACATCAAACTCCATTAAAACATTGAAAATGACCAAAAATAAATTCAAATTTGAAAATTTACAACAAAGATTTTCTTTTTTATCACAAAAACATTTCAGACAATGTTATTGATTTAATCAATTTGTTATCGTAATATAACTGATAAATATCAAATGGAACCTTTTACTGTAACCGAGGTTGTAGAAATGACAGAAAAAGGATTATCAATTAATATAAATCAGCTTCCGCTATGTTTTATATCTCAAATTTTTCAAGACGATTTATTCGTACAGGTGTTTGACAATCAATTCGATGAAGAAAAAAATCAAATTATTAGAAACAATGTCTATGGAGCCAGTTTCTATTAAACAGCTAGATGTTGAAGTGTTAGTTGGTCAAACTTCAACTAAAATAACATTTTCTTTGCCTTTTGGATATTCAATTAAATCTAAACAAGAACTTACAATTGAAAAATTAACAAAAAGAATGGAGATACTTGAAAAAAAATGTTGATGTTGGGTAATCAGTCTTCCAATTTTTTTCGAATACTTCCTCCTAGAATTCAATTGGATAAAAAACAATCAAAAGAGTTAAATATTAAAAAATGTATGGACAATGGTATAAGAAGTTCGACAGAAATAATAAAAATGTTTCGTGAAAATAATATGGAATCACCTGGTAAAACTCGTTTAATGCGCTCAATGAAAATTTATCCAGACATTCAAATCATGAAAAAAGGAAGACCAAATAAATCTAAGTTAATGGAAAAACATATAATAAAAAGAACAAATAAATTTCCAGAAGAAAGTTGTAAGAAATGTGCAAAAGCAATAAGTCGGTATTATATAAATCCAATATCCAAATCATCTGTTTTTAGAATAAGAAAACAACAAAACTTTTGTTTTAAAAAACAAAAGTTGAACAATTTTTATCACACAAAAACACAAGAGACAGAAAAATATTTGTCAACAAAGAAATATCTTTGTTCAGTTCTTTAAATTTTAAAAATGTCGGAAAAACAAGAAAAACTAAAATTACAACTGTATTTTCCGATGAAAGTCGGTTTTGTTATTGCAAAGATGGGGAAACGTCTTTGGATAAATAAAAATAATTTGTCAAAAAATACATATTTTATAGCGGTCAAACACAGTTCATCTGTCATGGTTTTTGGTGCCATTGGGTACAACTTTAAAAGTAGTTTGGTTTATGTGAAGAAATTTTAAACCAGGATAGTTATGTCCACATGCTTTATGATTCGGGTGTTTTAATTGAATTAAAAAAATATAGAAAACACTTCCGTTTCATGCAAGACGGCGCACCAGCACATCGAGCCAAAAACACTCTCAAGTTTCTATATTCAAAAGGTATTTTTGTACTTGATGGTTGGCCTGGCAACTCTTGTGATTTGAATCCCATTGAACATCTTTGGGGAATAATGAAAAAAAACACCATAATATCAATGGGAGATTCAAAAATGGAAATTTTTGACAAGTTGAAAGAATCATGGGACAAAATATCACAAGCAACAATTAATCGTCTTGTTGAAAGTTATCCAAAAAGATTACTTATGTCCAGAAAAAAACAAATATGTGTCTATTTCCAGGCTAATGAACAATGCTCACGGGTTTTAAATACATTTTTGTTACTATTTTAAAATATAATAATTTGAAAAAATAACAAGAAAAAAATACAGCTTTAATATAAATAAAAATTGTATGTGTTGTTATAAAAATATTTAATCGGACCATTTTTAGTGGTCCGTTTTATGAAATAAGGTTTATAATCATAATGCTTTAAAAATCGGCAGACAACATTACAGACCAAACAACGTTTAGTAACTGACTCTATCAAGTTTAATTGTGGTTTTAAATTTGAAGAATTATGATTGAGTGGATGATTCAATTAAAGTCGGTTTTAAAATGTTATTTTGAAAACAAAAAAAGCTTTATTCATAAGTAAACATCGGGCATAAGGTAAAATATGAAAAAACTTGAAACAATTGGGACAAATTATAAAGAGGGCTTCACAAAATATTCCAATTTCATTGGTCCAAAAAATACCAGATAACATTAGAGACCAGATAAAATTTAAGACAGACAGTGTAATAAAATTTAAGGAATTGTGGTAAAGAAATGACAACGAAAGCATCCAACTCATTTATTTAAGAATTTTATCAATATCTCTAAAATACAATTATATATGATCAATTTGTTATATGTATTTGTGTTGATCATATTGGCGTTATCAACGTGTCCACCAAATATTATGGAAGAAACAGAATATGTCTTAACCAAAAATGATACTTGTCAATATTTAGAGTCTATAAAATTTGATTTTGCGAAAGAAAAAGAGGCGAAGAAGTTGAAAACAGAAAACGACGAAATTAAAGAAGAGGTGAAGAACTTAGCGAATGACAAAGACCAACTTTCTTCTGAAAAGAAGAAGCTTCAATACGAATATGACCAACTCATTAACTTGGTCTCAGTACACGAAGATGAGACCAACAACTTGAATGGTTCAATCAAAAAGTTACAAAGAGACTTTTGTAAAATTTTAGAAGCAAACAACACCGAGTTGACTGAATTAAGAGACAGAACAGCCAAAGACAAGAAGAAATATAGCCGATTTGGAACAACAAGTACAAGACCTTGAATATAGACCAGTTGGGACTTCAAATATTGATAAAACTGAAGTCATCAAGAGAGACAACCAAATAGTTGATTTGGAAAAGGCAGTTGCTGTGTTGAAAGAACAGAACACTCAACTTGATGCTGCTAAGAAGGATATGAAGAAGCAATTGAAGACGCTTTGGAGATTGAGAATTATGGATCACAGATTAAGGCACTTGAAGCACAAAAGAAGATGGCTTTGGACGACAAAGCGGAGGCTGAGAAGACTGCAGCGGACCAACTTAATAGAAGAAAAGAATATGGAAGACCAAGCCAAAGCACTCAATGCACAAGTCTAGTCACTTAAAGTCCAAGTCAGTGCACCGGCTTCTGTTGTTCAAGAAGAAGAGAAGAACATGTTGAATGCGAAAATTGCTGAAGTTCGAGCCCAACTTGATGAAGAAAGACAGAAACCTGACAGTGCAGATGCTGTACGAAAGGCTGCTGAGAGCAAATTACAGGAAGTTCAGTTCAACTTAGATGAAGCAAATAACACTAAAGAAAAATTGACTAAAAAGCGAATGACTTGACAATTTCAGTTGATCAACTCACAGATGAGAAGAAGAAGAAGAATATTAATGATTTGGAGGAAATGGACAATATGGTCAAAGAATTGAATGCTAAAGTTGACATGGCACAGAGACAACTTGACACTGCAAATGATGACAAAGATGGCAATGAAGCGATGAAATAGAAATACCAAGACGAACTGAAGAGCATTAGAACTGAACTTGATCAAGAATAGAAAAAACACATTAAGACCCAATTGATTAAAAAAATAGTACGAGAAAGATATAGCTGAAATCACAGTCAGAGCCGAAACCCTTGAGAAGAACGTCCAGATGGTTGAACAAGGTCAAGACTATGAGAAATTATAAGGCTGCTTCTGAAAAAAATGATGAGAACAAAGACAGAACTCGACGAGAAACAAGACTAATGCGACAAACTTGAAGATGATATGTCTGAGATGAAGACTGAATTGGAAGCCCTTGAACAAGCTGCTAAGACTTATAAACAATAGAAGAACACTTATGAGAAGAAATTGACTGAATTGAATGAGCAACTTGATCTTGAAAGAACAACTGCTCAACAGGCTAAAGCACAGAAAAAGAAATATGCAGACAAACTCAGAGAAATGATAAAGAACGAATACGAATTTGGTGAATATAAGGAACGGGCTGATGAATTTATTAACTCATTGACTGCTCAAAAAGCTGGTTCACAGAAGGAACTTGAGAAGGCTCAACAAAAAGATGGAAAATTGAGAATTGCCGAGTTGGAAGACAGGTCAGAACATTTGGTGAAGATCTGACAACAAACAACATGAAGTTGATCGGGTGAGTGCAATTACTTTTGAAGACTAAGAACAATTCGGTTCAAGTAAAACACAAAAAGACAAGGATAAACAATTATTACATCGTTTTATAGTTTTTTTAATTAAAATCCAGTTGAAATACAAGAGTCTAGTTATCAAAAATATGATATTTTTATTATTTTTATCGTTTAATTTCGACTAGATGCCTCGAGTCTTTGAAAGATGCCTTTGCAAACAATTTTCATTGAGTGATGGATATTTCCAATGACAAAAAAAAAGATTGTGATGTTCCATTTTTAATAAGGAATTAGAATTTCGAATCAAAATAGATACAAATTGATTAAATCATATTAACTTTATTTGTAGAACGCAAAAATACATTTAAAAGTAGCGATTCATTTCACAACATCACTGATGTTTTTATTTATTTAAAATAGTCAATTTACTATATACTAATATACTGTCAATTGTAATATTCTAATTATGTCTATTGATTTTTTCTTAGTTTTTTGTTTTAAAAAATCAATTGTGTTACTAAATTATTAAATTATAATTAATTATATCAACATTTGTGCTATTTGTTTTTAGATGAAAATATTAACTTTAATATGATTCTAATAGTTAATTACTATAGTTTGTAGTTTGAGAAAACCCATAATAAATAAAAATACCAAACTACTTTCCAATTAATATACTTCAGAAAGATACAACGGGACACAAAGAGTAGATATGCCGCAACTGTCGAAACTTGTTGAACCCGGCGAGTTGCGGCGTCGTGAATCCATCTCCGGAAGATACAAGACACAAAGAGGAGATGCCTAAAAAAGAAACATCAAAGATATCCTAATCGAGTGTTCGTTCCAGTGTTAGGTTTGAAGGGTGAAACCCGTTTTCTTTCCGTCTGTCCGGCCCTTCAAATAGGACAGATTTTGTTGAAACTTGTGTACATTAATTCATGTTGTGGTGACGTGGCAAATTACAAAAATGACACTTATGGAGTCAATGTGTTGCAATGTTTGAAATAAAAACATAAAAAAATGACAAAAAGTCAGTTAAGTTGGAAGACAACAACACTCTTTGGTGTGTAATTGTCATTATCAGTCAACTCATTTCGTTTGGCGGTGTAAGTGGATGGGCTGTAATGACTACCATCAACACCTTTCTTGTACACACATATATCACCATTAAATCCAAAGAGACTTGAACTGTCTTGAGAATTCATCCAAAATTCAAAATTCGTGTTATTTCCACTCTTACCAAACTTTTTTGGATTCAGAATGCCATTTCTCACAAGTGAAAAGATGTAAGAACTGCCACTGTTGATATATTTGCTAACAGCATTTATATTACCAGTGTACACACCACCAAACTTGTTGTGATTGGCGTCTTCTACCAAAAAGCACAAATTGCTTTTGTTGATGATTTTTGCATTAAACACCGAGGTATTTTGCGACCAGTTGTCTATGTCTGCGCCAAACACAACACTTTTTATTTTCATTCCTGTCAACTTCTCAAGACCTTCTTTCTCTTCAAGTGTGATGTGTTCTCTCTTTATTCTCTCGGCTTCTTGTTCATCGTGTTGTTTCTTTGAATTAATGAATTTACCCGATTTCATAATTTGATCAATTTTAGTGTTTTTTGCTTGTTTGATTTTGTCAATTTCATCTTCAAGTGGTTTTATGTCCCATTGGCACTTCTCCTCATAAAGTGCTATCTTGATGCTGAATATCTCATACAACTTGTCGTTGTCGCTCTGTGTTGAATACAGACTTATCTCGCTTTTGATTTTGTTTGACGCGTTATCCAAATCAGTGACGATGGCGTTGAGTGATGTTGTGATGTTCTTCTTTCGATCAAATATAGCATCAAGTCTGTCGAAGTGTCCCTCTGCATTTTCGATGCGTTGATTAATGTTAAGTGACTTGTCGTCAACAAAGTTGTATTCCCTTTTATTTTTGTTGAGGTCTGACACCGCCTTTGCTGCGTTAGTGCAGAGTGCTGAGAGTGCTGTTAACCCGTTTTCCATTGTATGTTAATGGAGTTTATTTGTTTTTATATTTAATTTTCTATAAATCTCATTTAAAATGATCATTACCTCATTCATAATAATTTTTTTCAATTAAAAACAAAAAATAAAATATTAAAACTTACTTAAATGATTTTAATTTCTATTAAAAATTATTCAAAATATGTAATTAAACTTAAAACCACAGAATTATAAATGTAATTTTTTTAACTATTAAAATAATAAATAAAAAAATACATAGATATTGTTATAATTGCTAAATAATTATTTAACTATCAATATGACTATAAGCAAACTCATTATTTGTTTTTGATAATTTTTATTTTTTTAACTAAATATTGTTTATTTATATGTTGCCATTAAAAAGTTTAACAAAAATAACACATAAATAATGATAAATGATTTTTATAAATCTTATAATCCCTTATATCCCCTTATATTTCCCCTAATATATAAGAGCAAAATCGGTATATTTATTTATTTACAATTACTATTCTTATTAGTTTTATACTATTAAGTGTCTACTATATTAATGGTTAATTTTACTAAATATAATAATAAATTGTGATTCTGTTTAAAAAACGATAGTTAATATTTTTATCAACTATCGTTTTATTATAGTTTAATTCCATAAAAAGATAAGTATTTATTTTAATTTAATTAACTAAATAAATTTCAAAAATAAGTAAACAAACAGACACACACATGTTATTCAAAATAAAATCACAAGTAAATAACAAGAAAAATGTAAAATAACACAAAAACGAAAAAAAGACGAAAAAGTTATAAATCGAGAAAGACGAGTTATTTTAAAAACGAAAAAAATGAAAAAAACGAAAAAACAAAAAAAATATTAAAAAAATCAATAAAATCAACTTTTTTCAATTGTACAATTAGTCCATAAAATTTTCGTCCAGCAAATTACAGATAGAAGAAAAAAGAGGTGACAAGGATAAAGTCGGTGACAAAAATTAATGTTTTATAAAACAAAATAACAAAAAAATAAAAATTTGTAAAAACCTTTTTATTACATGGAAATTGAACCAACACTACCTGTCAATCCTCTCACCCCAAATGATGTTCATGTTGTTATGCCTCTGAATCTCGCGGACATTCTTTCTTGTCGCTTTCTGGAGCAATTCCCAGAAGATTTGGGCTCTGGTAAAAGCAAAAAATTCATTAGAGGACTTATGAACTATGAAGAAATGATACATAATGTTGAAAGCGTGAAAGAACATTTAAAAGAAGTCAATCAATCAAAAAATTCTCTTTAAAAGACGTTTTGAATGCACAACAGATATTACAATTCTTTGTATTTGATGAATTGTTTTTTTTCGCTTTGAAACCCGAAGGGAGCAAATAGCAACAGTCTTTTTTATTCTAAGAGTAGAGTCTTTAGTCACCTATAGATCAGTTGGAATTTTGTTCAATTCGCATCCAAGTATCATTCAAAAGGAAATTACCGAATACAAGAAAGAACAAACAACTGTAAGAAGGACAACAATAAGAAGACCTACATTCTTTGACAAAAGAACCAAATTTGTAGCTGACACATTTTTTAAATATTGCAATAATCAAAAATAGCCTTGACATATGCAGCATTCTCTAAACTGGTTGAAAGAACAACTGGAACAACGTTTAAACCAGATATGGTGAGAAAATGGGTTCTCAAAACGTTTGACCTCAAAACAATCAAAGGGAAACCGGAAGACATCGAAAGATTATCAATAAACCCCGAGGACATCATAACGAATTACATGGAGATGGCAGACTTTAATGGTATAAATAGTGGTCTTGTCTTTAACATTGATGAAGTTGGTTTTCAAGACTTTTGCCACAAGAAAACCGTCAGAGTGCTTGTTCAAAAAAATGTTGACGTTGAAAGGATTAAGATTGGTGTTGGAAGAAGTGGTAAGAGATCCACTATTATCTGTATGATATGTTTGGATGGCACTACAGCGTGTCCCGGTGTTGTAGTGACCAATAAAACGCTTGATATTAAGCTGTTGTCGACATTTTCTGATGCAACATTTTTTACCAACAACACAGGATTTGCAACCAAGGAAATCTTCTGCAACTGGATGATGAATGTAGTGGTTGAATACATTAAAGCCAAAAGAATTTTACTTCGACTTCCACCAGACGCGCCTGCACTGATCACCATCGACGGTTTTTCTGGACACAATTACGATGAGTTGAGCACACAATTGGCACAATCACACATCAAGCTTCACAAGTATATACCACATTGTTCTCATCTGGTGCAACCTTTGGATCTGTGCCTTTTCGGTTCAGTGAAAAAACAATGTTCAAACAGAACTCCATTTTTCAAAACTTCTGTTTCATCTTCTGAATTGACGAGATTATTGCCTCTAACAACACCTTCCACAGTCCCAATCGTTCCAAATACCTTATTAGAGCACAGAGGTGAGCAACAAGGAGTTGATCTCAATGTTGCAATTCGAGAAATAATTAATTATTTAGCAAATGCAAATAATATGGCAACAGACGCAATTCGAGAGAGAGGACAGAGAATGGAAAGTGGGAAGAGACTTACCAACACAATTACCACAACACTGTCAAGCACCACAGAGCAGCAACACATGAGACCATTATCGCGTCGTTTTCAGGGCAGGAATGGTTTCTCGTTATGTTGAAGGCGCTTTCAGCCTTTTCATTGATATAAAAAGTGCTTCTAGACTTGTTGAAGAGTTCCAGACTTTTTTCTAGACAACAGTATGTCCCAACCAAACAACAATGACAAAACTCACAGCTCCCAACAACGACGTTAATGTCATTAACATCGCAGACCTTGACCCAAAGCAAAAAAAAGATGACAAACAAAACAAAGGTCTGCCACATCAAAGCAATGGCAGAGTCTATTGTCCTCGATCCATCCAACGAAACTTTAAACGAACCCATTCTTTCAAGAATATTAAGATTATACGGAGAACAAACCCGTTCTAATGAACCTATGAGACTGTTCCCCCATTACAATTTCCAACCGAACTTGTTGGAAACCTTTGAGCTCGATGACAGTGACTGGGAGGGTCTTAATTGAGTCTCTATTTTCTTTGAATCTTGGTTTTCCTTTTTTAAGTTCTTTTTTATTAAGATTGTTTTTCTGAAAAGCTTGAATACACTTTTGCATTTTTTGTGTTATTAAAATTTTTGGTCTTTTTTGCCTCAATTCTTTGGAAAACATCGAAAAAATTGCAAAAATGTGTCGTCACCTACTTTACCTTTACCATCCATTTATTGGGATTAATAACCCATACCAATAGAGAAAAAACATTTAACTGGAAATATCCTCAAAAAATGGGTTATTTATACTTTGTCACCGACTTTATCCTCCATCTGTAACTTTAGCCCAAAAAAACAATTATTTTTAATTGTTATATTAAACTAATAAACTGTACAATAATAAAAGTCAATTTACTAATATATTTGTTTTAATAATACAGTTAGACAAGTTTGCCTTAAATGGAATAGTTTGACTTAAATGGTTCAAATTAATGGTTTAAAAACTAATTATAATAGTAAACAGTGGGTTAAACTAGAAAATAATTAAATGGTTAAATAGAATAATATTTAAATTATTATTAATTCTATTGTTTTATGTTACAATCTGATCTTGAAAAATAAAACCACGACACATGTTAAGTATTGTTTTGTATATTTCAATGTGTTTGTCTCGTTGAGTTCAAACGCGCCAAAACATGTGCCGCCTCATTCGGAAACGTTTGTATTACTTTATTTTTATTTTAATATGATAAATCAGCAATATTTCTTATCGCGATGGAAGAATACTACTTTTAACTTAATTAAATAATAATATCCATAAAAACGAATTCAACGCAAGGAAATTCTGCCAAACTTCCCAAGAGTGGGATTTATTAAGAATATCCGCTTGATTCTGGCCAATAAAAAGTGGACCCACTCTTTAAAGAGCATGTCTATCTTGTTTTTTGTTTGTTCTTGAGAAATGCTCAAATAATAGAGAACAACAAAAATAATAATTACACACTCTAGGGAAATTAGACTGTATTTAGAATTGAATTTGAAATGTTATGGTTACTTTATTTGACAAATTTTGACAAAACTTTATTGTTTGTGATCACATTAAAATGTTGGTGATGATCAAGATTGTGTGATAGTTTATAATTATCTTTACTTTTTTCATTGCTTTCTTATTCTTTATGTTGTGTGTTTGGGTTTTTGGCTTGCTTTTAATTATTCAATTTTTTATATAAACTTGATAATAAAAAAGCAATTAATTAGTTCAGGTTATAGTTCAAATTTTTATTATAATTAAATTATAATTTTTACCATTTAACCCAAACTTGTTTTATAAGTCAAACTTGTCATACTGTATTTATTTTAATCAGAATAACTATTTTAATTATCGTTGTTTTACTATTGTTATAATTAATATAAGTGTTGTTTATTTTGTTGGTTTTAAACAAAGTTTTTTAAAACGAAAAGCAATAAAATAGTTAATTATTTGAACAAATATTAGAGCAGCAACAAAGTTTTAAAATAAAATGATTTTAATACAAATTATATATCAAATTTTTTGATGTTTGTTTATTTTGTGTTTTTTTTTCTATTTCTTAATAAAATATATTTTGTAAAACATTAAAAACTTATGATAAAATATTCGTTTTGTGTGATAAATAAATTTTTATTTATATGTGTTTGTCATTTTTTATTGTTTTAAACATCTTGCAGTTTAACTTCACAATTTAAACACATTTTATTGTTTTTATACTTCTTTAGTGAAAAACACCCTTGGCAATGAGTTCCACTCATACACACTTTGAAATTACCAATTCATTTTAGCGTCTTATCAGCATTAAAAATCGTTATACAATTCCAAACATGTGATTTTTTTTAACAATCAAAGCTTTATCTTTTTAAAAAACACTTGGTTTTATTAGTAGATTTTTTAATTTTTTATGTTTTAAATTTGCACATTATTTTTTTATTGATAAAAACTCATGAACAAATATTTTAAAAGAATTATTTATTTTTAATTTGTTATTTATATTTAAAATGCATTCAGTGGCTGACTTGAATTCTCGACATTTTTATTACATACAGGATTTAATTCTTTATTGTTTAAATAAAATACATCAGAACAAAAGAACACTTAAACCAAATTTAACAAGTTTGAAAATTGGTTTTATATTTTGAATTTTTTGAATTATTTTTGTAAAATTTGTTTTTTTAATGTTCAATTAACACAAGAGAAAAAAATACAAAATTGTTTTTGTTGATTTTTTGAAGAGCCAATTGTATTAAATTAAAAAGTTTAATATTCAAATTATTTTTTATTGAAATATATTAAAAATATTTGTTTTACTCAAATTGGTGTTTTTTAATTTAAATTAAACTTTACAGATAAAAGAAAATATGGGTGACAAGGATAAAATCGGTAATAAGAAATAATGTTTTATAAAACAAAAAAATATTATTAACGTTTAAATAATAAGTAAATTGAACCAACACTTACTGTTGTAAACTTTATGCAAAAGTGTACAACACTTTTGCATAAATTGTTGTACACATTGTAACGCCTATTTCTTATCACTTAATGAACAATTCACAGAAGATTTAGGCTCTATAACAAAACCGAATAAAAGACTCATTAACTTTAAAGAAATAAGACACAACATTAAAATTTCAAAAAATAGAAAGAAAACAATCAATCAGCAACAAATGAAAGGATTATCTCGTCATTTCAAAGTAAAGGGATGGTTGCCTGTAATGTTGAAAGCGCTTCCACTTTTTTCATTGATACATAAAGTGTATTTCGACTTGTCAAATGGTTTTAGACCGTTTTTCCAGACAACACTATTCCACAATCAAACAACAATGATTAAACTCACAGCCCCAACAACAACGTTAATGTCATTAACATTGCAGACATTAACTCCAAACAAAAAGAGATAATAAATGAAATCTTAGTCTGCCACATCAAAGAGATGACAGATCTCATTGTGCTTGATCCATTTAACGAAGGTCTAAATAATCATATTCTTTCAAAAAAGTAAAAAAAAACTATGTAAAGAACAAACCCGTTATAAAGAATTTGAAAATCTGTTCCCTCTTCTATCATCTCAACTTAACTCGTTGTAATTTAAAGTGTACAATGGCAATAATTGGAAGAGTGTCTGGCTTTCTATTGTCTTTGGTTAATTCAAGTGAGTTTTGTGGATGAGGGTTCGTGGTTTCAATGGTAATCATTTATTTTTATTATTGAAGTTCTTTTTATTAAGATCACCATTTTTCAGAAAAGCTTGAACACATTATTGCCCTTTTTGTGTTTTTTAAATTTACAGTCTTTTTTCCCCTTTATTCTTTTTGAAAACAACGAAAAAATGGCATAGGAGTGTTGTCACCTACTTTAATTTTACCAATTATTTATTGGGATCAAAAACCCGGATTAATAGAGAAATACAATTATTGAACTTTTTACTTCTTCATAAAAACGGGTTATTTATATTTTGTCACTGATGGAGGATAAAGTCCTTGTCATTGACTTTATCCTCCATTTGTATTATGCTACTCGAGGTTTTATTACAAAAAATAATCAGAATTTTAATAAAAATTGAGAAACAATTTAATCACATCTTTTGTCTATTCAACTTTAATTACCAAAAAGTCAAAAATACATTAAAATTAATTATTATAAATAGATGGATAAAAATAAATATCAAAAAGACAACGTGGCCGAGTGGTCCAATGCATATGACTCGAAATCATTTCTCATTTGAGGTGTTGGTTAAAATCCTGCCGTTGTCGTTTTATTATTACCATTTTGAAAGAAGAGAACATAAACCCATCAAATGTTGTGTTATTAAATATAATAAAAAGTGCATTTGCCGGGACTCGAACCCGGATCTCCACCTTGGAAGGGTGGAATTCTGCCCTTAGACCACAAATGCTTCTTATTTTTAATAATTAATAAAGACTCTTTATTTCACATAATTTGAATCATTGATAAAACAAAATCAATGGATTGTATCGTGTAATACTCGATACATAATTAGTTGTAATCGAGTTTTAAATAATCATCAACAAAAATAATGGACATTATAATTAATCAATACACCATTTTGGTTTTTTATATTTCGAATACTACTTGGTGTTGACCTACTTTTATATCGTGTTTGTTCAGGATAATTCTTTTTTATCTGTTTATACTTTAAATGTTGAGGGGGGTATGAATTGGGAATTTTAACAGATTAATATATCGATGATAAAAATGGTCCCGGCGGGGATCGAACCCGCGACCCTCGCATAACTCTATTCTATAAGTACGATGCACTACCGACTGTGCTACGGGGCCTTCTTAAATAAAAAAACTTCATTATAAAGTTTAAGTCACATATTATTAATTATAATTATTATTTTTACTTCAATTGTTAAACTAAATCGAAAATGATGTTGTTTTTGTAATAAATCAAATTTTGAAGTTTTTAGAAATACTCAACTTTTTCAATTGGACATTTTAAACAAAACCAAAATTTATAAACTTTATATATATGTCAATACATTTTATAGTGTAAAATTATATTGTTTATCGCGATATCTATTTTAATAATAATTTCAATAATTTATTTAACAACACAATTCATCAATAATAATATAGTGTTATTGTTTTTTGTATATTTTAATCGGTTTTATTGTCAATGTTTAAGGTTGATGTTATTATTTTTTGGGTATCAATAATAATATAAATTTAAATTAATACAATTATAATGAAAGTTTTTAATAATGTGGTTGTATATTGTTCAATTTTGTTTGTTTTATTTTAAACAAATATAACACAATGTTTTATCATTGAAGGAGAAATTTGTATTACTTTTACATCAACAAACAATAATAATTTTATAAAATTGATAATATATATTTTCGTTCTTGTTCTTTATTTAATAAGGTGGCTTAATATAAGGAATCTAATAGTACCAATAAAACACACAAATAATATTTTAAAGAGTTTGAATATAAAAATATGTTTCAAAATTTATTTTTGTTTTAAATTCGAACTACAGTTAATTAATTGGTGTTAAAATAAATTAAAAATTTTCACAATAAAACACATAAAGATACTAAATCATTTTTTTGGTTTATGACAATAACAATTATTGATATCATGAAAACTAAATATTTAGTCTAATATTGGTTGTGAATAAAATAAATTAATTTTAAAGTCAGTTTCATGTTTATTTGAAAAAGTTGTTTGTTTGGTTGAAACTATTAATAATAAACAATAAAATTATAATCCTTGTAATTTTTTTCAAAATAGAACAAATTGGACATTTCAAATGTTATACAAATAAAAAACTAACAATGATTTTATGTATTTTAAATAATATATTCATCAACAAGTAAATTTTTGAAAATTTTAAAAAATGAAGTAACAAAAATAGTTGATAAAAAGTCTATTTTTATAACTAATTACTCAAATTTGTAATTGATAATAATAATTATTTAATTGATTTTGAGGTACTAAAACTGGAATGTATTAGATTTACCAACTGTTATTTGACAAACTTTTTAATAGATTTTTCCAAATTCAAATTTGTCAGTGTAAATTTAATTTGTTAATATGTTTTATAATATTCTAAATGTGTTTAATTGTAACATTCTGTGTAAAATTAATTTATTGCACAAATTACTATTTTATAATACTTTTTATATAAATATATTTATAGTCAAAATTTTGGGTATAAATTATAATTAAATTTGTCAAGAATATCGTTAATTATATAAACCATTTAATTTTAATAAAATAACATTTAATTTTATTAAAAATCTTTTGTGGTTATTTAAAATATATTATTTATTTTATTAGTATTATTATATAATTATTATAATTATTATAAAAATGTTCTATTTGTTGTATGGAAATACAGTGAAAATATGTCTGAAAATGACGGGAAAATAGTTTAAAAATGACAGATTTTATTTTAAAAGGACAAGATTTTTAATAAAAAGGATAAAAATCATAAAAAGTGATGGAGAATTGTTTTAAAAAGGACAGGTATTTTTATTGAAAAGGACAGGATTTTTGATAAAAAGGACGAATTTAGAAAAAAATGATGATTTTCATGAAAAAGGACAGGAATTTATTATAAAAAGGATGGGATTTTTGTTAAAAGGATGGATTTAAAGAAAATGTGACAGCCATTTTTTTGAAAAAGGATAACATTTTTAACAAAAGGATGGATTTTTTGATAAAATATAATTTATTTACGAATTTTTTCCCGATTTTACACATAAAACAAAAACAATTTGAAATTACAAGTCTTTTTATATGCTTTTGCCCAAATTTCATGCGACATCTCTCCATCGACGCTATTACTTCAGCTGGTTAAATTAAATCCATTTTTATTTTTTCAAGAAGATCGCCAAGGCCAGTCCAAATATGTATGTCATTTTCTACACGCCTTTTCCAAAAACCAAAAATAGTTTCTATCAGGTTGAGTTCAGTGCTGTAGGCTGCGTTATAAACAACTGAATGGTGAGTGTTAGTTAATGGTTCCCTCAAATGGTTGTGTATAGTTCAATTGTCACACTAAAACACTGCTGAAATGTTGTTGTTGTCACAATGTTTCATCAATGCCATAAAATATCTATTAAGTCTTCCTCTTTTTCTCCAAGTAGCTTAAAAAAATAAAAAGTGTTTTAGATTCAACCTGGCGCTGTTGTTCATTTATTTGGATAATTGGTGGATTTTCAATAAATTCATCCCTTGTTATCGGGTCTCTGGCGTCGATAGAAGTCAAAGATTGTGACATTTAAATCAATTATTAAGATTAAGATTTAAAATTGTGTTAAAACACTCTTTCTTATTATGATTTAATTATTCATTATCAGATTTATTTTTTTAAACTTGATTATGGTATTTTAATTGTTTTTGTTTTATGTGTAAAATCGGGAAAATTCGGAAATAAATTATATTTTATTAAAAAATCCATCCTTTTTGTTAAAAATGTTATCCTTTTAAAATAAAATCTGTCATTTTATAAACTATTTTCCCATCATTTTCATACATATTTTCACTGTAATAATAATGTTAAATTTTGGATATTATGTAATTAATTAAATATTGATCAATATAAAATGAATTATAAATTTGTTTAATGTATTTAAAGTTTAAGTCATATAAAATTTTGCATAAAATACACTTATTTTATTTTTTTGAGTTTATATTTAAATATTTAATCATAGTATTTTACACTTTTCAAAACAAATGTAAACTGTATGCCAAAAGTCGGTACTTTACCAATTATTAGTGGAAACCCTTTTATAATAAATTCCCGTTTTTTAAAGTTTTTTTGTTGTTTTCATTTATAATTTCCATTTGAAAAAAAGAAAAAACAGTACCGACTTTTTAACCCTCAAAACCAATACAGTTATAAATTTCAATTAAAATTTCGGGATTTTAACAAAAAATTAGAACAAACTTGTCCGATTTTCTGAGACTGTTATTCAGTCTTTTTCACTGTTGAGATTCTCAAAAAATCGGCATTTTTGCCTTTTGGTAATGGACGAGTAGTTTGAATGGGTGAGATAACCGTATTTTACCTCTCACATTACGACTCTCCCCCACTTCAAAATACACAATAAATCGTTCTAACTTGTTGTTATTTTATGGTTGTCTCTTTAAAAAAAACAAACTTTGAAACACTACACATATTAAATGGTTATTTTTATTTTCAATAATCTTTTCTTTGTGTTGTAAGTGTTAATGAAATTGAAAGATTTTTATTATTTGTTGGATCATTAACATTTTCTTTTGAAAAGAGAAAAAGTCGGTTTTACTCACGGCAAAAACAACCATATGGTCAAGCAAAATTTTTGAAGAAGTAAGTTATTTGATATTTTCCTTGTTATTTTTTATTTAATTTTTTAGCTTGGTCTAAATTCAAGGTTCAGTCAAGTTTGTTTTTTAAAAAATAAGAGGGAAAAAAATAAGCAAAAAAACGATGTCAAACAAAATGAAAAATATTTGGAATCATTTACTTCAAAAAGTCGGGTCCTTTCGGTACCGACTTTTGAAAAACAGTTTACAATAATAAATTGTAACATTTGTTAATAATATATAATTATTGTTTTGTTAAATATGTAAGTATTATATTATAAATGATATTAACTATTACAAGATTGAAAATAATTTTAATAATATATTTTTTGATAATATAATATTTAAATATATTTATAATATAATACAGTTATTTTTACATCGTTTCAAACAATTATTGTAAGATAATACATTTTATTATTAATCAAATATTTGAGTGGATATTGAAATAATTGTCATCTTTTTAATTAAAGATCAATTAAACAAAATTTTATTATTTTTGAGTGTTACCTTATCGTTCAAAAATAACAATTTGTTGATTGTTATTAAAATATAGGAAACAAAACTTAAAGTTCAATAAATAGATTAAAATAAAAAATAAAATAAGTTGAATTGATAAAATATTGTTTTTAATTGTATTTTAAAAAAATATAACAACTTAAATCGACATTTTCATTTATATACAAACATTTAAAACGTTTTGTATATTGTTGTTTCCGTAACATATAAATTAAATCCGTTAATATTTATTAAAAGGAAAAAGGGTTTTTATTTTCCTTAATTCGTAAATTTTTAGGAAATAATTTAAATAAATAAGTATCATAAAATCAAAGTATGAGTGATACATTTGAAATGAATAACACGAATCATGTTATTTTAATCAAAGATTAAAATATTATCATAAATATTTATGATAAATAAAAAAATTTAGGAAAAATATAATTTTAAAGGAATAAAATAAATGATTATAAGTTTAAGTTATTGTCGTAAAAAATTGAATATATAAGCAAGAATTAAAAAAAACAAAATTAAATTGAATACAACAAGTAACATAACTCAAGTTGTGTTAAAAAAGGGAATTTATTTTACACGTTTCGCGGGTAAAAAACGGAGATGAATGAATTCAAGTTGAATGTCAACTAATTGAATCAAATAAGACAAACACGAGTATCTTGGCGTTAATGAAATACAATACATAAACAACTTGAAAATTGTATTTAAAACGGATTGGACTTTCCTGTTAAATGAAAACGATTGAAATCGCTCAATTGAGAAGCATTACTTGAAGTAACTGTTACTAATTTCGTCTTGAGTCGTTGAATGATAAACGCACTTTTTGTTCGGAAATGAAAATTTGAATGCCATTGGATTGAGTCGATTTATGATATAGAAAATGTAGAAAATGTACTATAATTTCTGCGAGATGCTACGTGAATATTAAGCATCGAAAAAGCAATCTATGTAACATGAAACAAATATTTAGAAACTTCGAAAAAAATCATTTTTCATTGTGGAGGTTGAATAATCAATCAAAAAAAAGAAATGTACAGTTAACAAAACAAATTTGAAGGTATATTTACCTCTTGAACAAAATATTTACTAAAGGAAAAAAATGATTTTCTTACAACGGATTTTTGGTTCAACTACAATAATCTATACAACGAGGAAACTAAATGAAAGTGCAAGTTTGGCTCTTCAATATTGATGTTTCATCACAGATGTTGTTAGAAAAAAAAAGACACTTTGAAACGTATTATTTCTCTCGATTAAAAAGTTACAAAAGGACAAGATTAATGATTTCATCATTATGAAAAGTGTGACCGGCTTCCCGTTGAAAATGTATTAGGATAAAAACATATCAACAACAATGATAAAAAATAAAACAAATAAATAATTTGCAATATTGATAATATAAAATAACTAAAAACAATTAATTTGAAAAAAAAATATAATTGAATAAATTATTTAATAAAAATATAATATTATTTTGGAATAAAAAACAATTAAAATAATAATGTGTGAGAGTGTGTGAGAGTGTGTGAGAGTGGTTTATGATATAACTATATTTTTTGTATACAGATATAATAAATTTAAAAATAATACTTTCAAATTCAAAAATGTTTTTATATTATTTAAAATCTATTTTAAAAAATATACCTATTATATAAATAATTTTTTTAAATTTTATTATTTTTTACATTTTGTTTTGTTTTATTTGATGATATTTTAATTAAAACGGAAAATTATTAAAATCAAATCCAAAATTTGTTATTTGTTTTGTTTTATATAAGTTTAATGTAATATAAATTTTTCAAACATTGTTGTTTTTACATATTATCAAATCAACAAAACTTTTTTATTATTTTGTAAAAATGTTATATTCATTTTAAGTATTAAATCATATAAAATTAAACATTTGTTTCAAAAACATACATCTTTATATAATTAATCAATAATTATTTATTAAATAAGTATTTTTATTACAAAGTATAAACTGTTAAATATAATCACAAAAACGGATATCCTTGTCTTATTATTTTAACTTTCAATAATTGTAAATAAATTAGAATAACAATGAATTGTTATAGAAAAATTGTAAGACTATTAAAATTAAATTTGTCATTAAAATTATTATTTTATTATAAAATTATATACATTAATTATAGATTAAATTATTATATAATTTATTTTAGTTTCAATGGTCTCTTGTAACATTTTTATTATACTTACTTTAATTTCAATTGGAAATATACAAAAATCAAAAAAAATCCAATATAAAACAATATTAATGTTCTAAAAAATAGAACAATCTTTATTAAAATAAAAATATTTTAAATGTAAAATACAAACAAAAAATATCAAACAAATAAACAAATAATTTTTAACAGCAATACTTTTTAAATTGTTAAGTATAATTATACATATAGTAAAAATAATATGTATATTCAACAACATTTTATCATTGAAAATATCATTTCAATATTAACTCAATATTATTTAATATTGAATAAGGTACATTATTTGAATTGACAATAATATTACATATCTCAACTATTTCACCTTAACAAAATAAAAAACTCTTCAATTAAGGAAATGAGACTGCATTAAAAGCACATGCCTCTTCACATGCGTGACACTCAATACAATCATCTGGTCTTGCAACGATTGATTTGTTGTTTTGCAGTTCGAGGACGTTAGCAGGACATGCTGATACACAAGCACCGCATCCAGTACAGTTGTCTGTGTTAATTGTTGGTGGCATTTGGTGAATATCAATTTTCATATTTTGTTTATATAGCCCAATTAAATGCAAACAATAAATGACATAATTAAGTGAAAAAAGAACATCTGGTGAATTTTTAGTGATTAATTCTATTCATAATTATTTCATTTTTATTTAAATGGTTTTAATTAAATATATAAATGTTATGATTTTAATTGTTAATGGTATTGTATGATTTTAAAAATTACAACACATCAATAGAGTTGGTGGTTGATGGCAAATTAATACAAATGATTATTTATTCTTAATATTCACATCATTATCATCACTAAAAATGTTATTTTATTTTTTTATTCAATTAAAATTTGATCACTTATTTTACATCACAAATTATATATATATATTAATATGTGCCAGAAATAGTTTGACATGTTTATTATAATTTTAATCATTTAATAAAATAAAACATGTATTAAAATAATAAAAGGTTTTTTACACAAATCAACTATATACATAAATTTAATTTTATTCATAATTTGATGAGTAATAATATTATTGCCAATATTTAATTGAACAATATTATGTTTTTCGTTGTATATTCATATATATATATTGTTAAGTTTGATTATATTGTAACTATACTTATACAATAAAGCAAAATGATATAATCTCAACAACATTATAATAATTATCTATTTAAATGTAAAATAGACATCTTGGACAAGTGGTCCAAAACGGAAACATATACATAACCCCTCATTTAAGGCCTAATTTCAAATCTTGCAGTTGTAATTTTTCTTTTTAATTCAGATTTCATAAAAAAGATTTCAAATAGTTTGTTGACAATCTTAAGAATACAACTAAAGTATATTTGCCGGGACTCGAACCCGGATCTCAACCTTGAAAGGGTGGAATACTGATCTCAGACCACAGATGCTTTTTTATTTATTTAATAATGTGACGTATTGATATATTATCACATTTCAAACATGTTTATTATTTTTAAATGTTTTGTTAAAATAAAATAGTTAATCTTTTTAAACCTCCCAAAATTATAATAATAATTATTATTGTTGTGTCAATAGTAGGCTTTTTAAAATGAATACAAAAAACTAAAATACTTTATAAATTGGTTTTAGATGTTTGATTTGAAATATATATATATCATGTTAAAAACCCTTTTTAGATTTATAATTCTTAATTATTTTGACACTTTTTATAATTCACGTTTTGTTCAAAGTTTTTATAACGATACATCATTTAACAAATAATAATAAAATAACATTGAAGTAATTTTTTAAATTCACAAAAAAATAAAAATTCAAAATAATATTAACGTTTTTAAACACCATTTTGTAAATGCCAACGTCATTTTAACATTAAAAATAACAATTTCATTTTTATTATTATTTCGTGGATTATTGACAAGATTCTTTGTTCTGTAAATGTCTGATGCTGTGCTTTTCAATCACAGAAGAAAAAACCATCAAAATAAAATGGTTTTGTATAGTAAAAAATGAAATTAATATTAGTTTTAATAATTATTTATTTTTCTTATAAATATAAATCTTGTATTCTAAAATAATAAATGAGTCAAATAGACAGTTATAATATGATGATTGTTTCACAATTTTTTAAGTCTCTAAATGACTTTATCCACATCGAATTTGTATGTAAAAAGTACAAAGACAATTTATCCAAATTTCACTACAACCCGATTCCTATAACTCGAAAAACTCAAAAATACTTTCCAAATTTGGAAACCCTACATTTATATTCAAAATATTCGTCAAAACTTTCTTTTAAAAAATTGTATTCCGTTGTTGTTCATTTTAATGTGAAATTCGATGACATTCAAAAATTGCATATTAAGAATTGTCCAGTCGAAAACGTTCTTTATAAAAATATTGAAATAACACGAGAATATATAAAATCTCAACAATTACCACCAGAAGCATTTTTTAATGTATCACACGACATAAATTATATAAATCTAACCAACTTTGTCGTTCCTCAAAAAGTTCTTTCCATTAATCGTTTTTCGTTTTCATATTGTGCGATGAATTCAATTCAATTCAATGACTGTCTCAGGTCGATCGACAAATACGCGTTTTATTGTGTGCGATTACTGTCAAAAATCGAACTTCCAGAGAATATTACACAACTCAAAAGAAAGTGCTTTGGGCACTGCTTGTGTTTGAAGAATGTTGCAATTAAAAGTCGCGTGAAAGAACTTCCAATAGAAATGTTTTGTGGATGTAGTTGTTTGACTTTTATCAGTTTGCCTACAACACTCACTTGTATCAAGAGAAAATGCTTTGAAGGTTGTTTTTGGTTGCCAAATATCAGTATTCCAGAAAACGTTGAAATTATAGGAGAAAGGTGTTTTAAAAATGATATTTATCTTACTAATATTATACATGGAAATAAAATCAAATATATAGGAAAGGGAACATTTGATGGGTGTAAAAATTTAAATCATTTGGACTTGTTAAAAAGATAACAGATAAATAGAAATAATTAATAAATTATTTAATATGGTTTCAATTTAATTTTTTATTATAAAATATATATAACACAAAATCACTTAGCAACACAATTTACTTTCATTTTTTATATACAATAATAATAAACATATGCTAAAAATCATTTAAACATAAATATATTCTAAGTATACAACAAATTTACTCTATTTATATAATTATTTAAAAGAACAATATTAAAAACCACAATTGTGTATATTATTATTTTATGTTACAACCAAATATAAATATTATTGGACTTTAATACAACGATATTTGATTATTAAACGACACACATACCATTGTAATTTATACTGACAAAAGTGATTATTTAGTGAGTTGTTTCTGATAACACGAGAACTCAAATTTTCATTTTACCAAATAATAACACTTAAATTAATCATACTATTTTCATTTATAACATATTAAAACAATATCAAATTGTATAAGTGTTTTAGTTTTTTCGTTTTTTATAATAATTGTCATAAAAGTTTTTAAATGAAATGTCAGATTAACATCACATGATAAAACTGATTTGACTATGATTCTGGATTACTTTTCAATGTATTTATCCAATTTGAAACTATTAACAATATTATATATATATATATATTGTCGTTAAAAAATGTTACCAATATCATAAAAACTAACTATATAAAAAGACATTTTTGAGTGTTTTGATGCATGTGATGATGAATAATATATAGCTACGATTCAACCGCAACTTCATTCAATTGCAAGAAGTGTTTAGCAGACTGCAAAACTTGCACTGATGGGACCAAATGCACTTCTTGTCCAGATAACCCACTACTTCTGTTTGAAAACACTGGAAATGTGTTACAGCCACTGAATGCCCATCTGGATACTACAAAGATAAAACAGCAGCAGCAACATGTAAGAAGTGCAAAACTGGAAACAATTGTCTGACTTGTGAATCCAAGTAAAAGTGTTTGTTTTGTATTGATGAATTTTATTTGACAACTAAGGGAATGTGTTTTATGTGTAACACAATTGCTGGATATGAGAAATGCAAATTAGCCACGGATTTTATTTTATGCACAACCAACAAGTTCCAACCAGACAAAACTTATAAAAGGATTGCCCAGAAGCGTACTTTGCAAAGGATAAGGTGTGCACTGCATGTGTTGATGTTTGCAATACGAGCACCGAAGAAACAAAATGCACTGTTTGCAAAGACGATGCTCTGATTGTTGAAGACACCAAAAAGTGTGTGAAAGGCAACTGTCCAGAAATGTATTTCAAAGATGGTGCTGAGAAGATGTGCAAGAGATACACTGATGGTTGCAAAGTGTGCAGCAATGCAACTGACTGCCAAGAGTGTGTTTCACCAAAGATGTTGGAGGAGGGAACTATGAAGTGTGTTGAGAAATGTCGAGATGGGTTCTTCAATGTCGACAACAAAAAAATGTGGTATGTGCATGGATAACTACATGACGTGTGCAGCAAAAGAAAAGTGTGACAAGTGCAAAGAAAACTATTTTATGTCAGATGACAAGTGTGTTGACATGTGTCCAGAAAAGTACTTTGAAAAAGAAGGAAAATGCGAGAAGTGCAAAGACACTTACAACACGCCATACAAACAATGCAACACTGAATGCGAGGTTTGTATGAACAAAAGTGGGACATTAAAGGTGTTAGTTGTAACTGTTGTGTTTCTCTTGATGATTGCCTTCTAAGTTACTTTTTGGTTGGTTTTGTGTTTTAATCTGTTTTTAACACTTGAGATGTGTTGATAATTTTATAGTTATAATGAATTGTATAAATATAATATGTTATTAATTAATTGTTATAGTTTAATTTATTAGTATCTAATTAATATTTATTAATTTATTATATATTATTTATTATAGTATCTTAGTTAATTCATAATTAAATATATAATTGATAATATAATTTGTAGTAGATTAAATAAAAAATTAATAAATAATGAAATTCAAACCCATAATTATTGATTTTGGCGATAATTACAAAGACAAAGAAATAAAAAATAAAAAATTAGACCGTACGACTAGGATCATTCTTAGAGTATGTCACTTTCTATTAAACAAATAGAATTCATAAAATAGGATGAAGACTTTCATCACTTCAGTGCCAGAGGGAGATACGCAGCAATGCACGATGAACTGCTTGTTGAGGGGTCGAGTGCGTGCACAACACTCTGAAATGAGAGGCACTGAAGTCTGTTTGACTATTTTTTGTGTATTTTTATTTTATATTATTATATTTGATAATATTATTCAAGAATTTAAATTATCAAATAAAACAACAATAACACAATCGAATTGAACTACAATCAGATGAAAGCAAATTGTGAGCGTATTTCAACACGTGTTGGATTCTTACCTTTTGATTTCTTGTTTTTGAAATTTTGATAAGCCCACCGTTTCTGTTTCTTATCGTATTGCTCATTAAGTGTGATGTATGTGACTGTTTTGATTGCCTTGTTTTGTAAAGGGGTGTTGTGTTTTGGTGCAAAGTTTTCAAACATTTTTGAGTGGATCACCATGCGTGCTGATGACTGTTTTGACATCATTTGTTTTTACAAAGTTTGGTAATATAATTGTGTTATGTGTATTTCGAATTACAACCAGGTACAACTATTGTTCTAAATTTCAATTTGTTTTTACTTTTTTTACAAACATTATTTAAAATTGCATAAGTTTTTGGAGTTTTTTATAATAAGTTTTATATAATGAATTTTTTAATTATTTACATAACATAATTATCAACACAATAAAAAGTTTCAATAAATTAATAACAGATATACAATATTTTTAATTCAAATTTAATTGTTAAATTAAATTTAAAGTCGAATAACGATTGTTAATGACATTGTTATTCAAAAATATCGATTTTAATTTTTGTGTAATTTGTTTGACATTATGTTAAAACAAAATAATCAAATATTAATCATTGTTATTAATTTCATTGTATAACAAAGTTGATATCCTCAATTTTCATCCTGCAGCTAAATGATTATAATTACATATAAGCGAGATATTATATACATTTTTTTTTCTGAACTATCGTTATATTATTTGTCATATAACAAAACACAACAATAAACACTTATTTTCAATAAAAAAACAATAATAATAATAAAATTAAAAAGAAGCACCTATTAAATAACAGTTGTTGTATTAAGTTTTACTCTTTATTGATACGCTTTCATTTTGAAAAACAGCCTAAAAACAAAACAAGTAACTTTTCAACTATGTAAACATGTAAAATCAAACTTAAATTTCAAATGATTAAACTAAATTGAGAGGAATTAAATTTTGCAACAGTTTTATAATTTGAATTTTGGCTCAAGTTTGTGTGTCCATAATATATAAAAATTATTATACCCCAGAAGTCTAAGAATCAAGATATTGATTTAAAAAATTGGGTTTTTCAAAAAACAATAAGTTGATCTTTTATTAACACTACATTCAAAAAAATAAAATACATAAATTAGTATTGAGTTACACTAATGACATTCAAATATAATTATTGTTATTAACATTTAAATATAGCATAATTTATATATAACATATTATATTGGTTATTTGTCAAGCATTTCAACTTCTTTTGTAAATTCATCAACTGTATTCTCTTCATTTGAGTTGGCAACTTGTTTCATCTTCTTTATTGCAACAACATTTCCTCTGTAAGTCCGATTGTCAACAATACCAAATGACTATTCGCTGAGTTTCTTTTCAGTTTTAATTTCGTCGTAATCCAAACGTGTTGATTGTTCCACCAGTGCTTTGATTAAAGTCGAGTTTTGTTTAAGGGTTTCTTGAGGATAAGGTGTATCCTCAGGATCAAAGCTATCCTTATTAAAAAATATTTTTATGAGGATACAAAAAACAAATCCATAAGGTTCAGTTCCCCATAAAGCCCACTTTCATACCCCAAGTTATAATTTACACTTAATATTTTGAGTCAAAGTTCAAATTTTAAATAATGGTAATAATTTGTCATAAATGCCAAAAAATTAAATACAATCAAAAAATCGTTACGATAATCAGTAAACAAAAACAATAATTATATCTCGCGAACTTGAGACGGGAAATAACAAATTGTGTATTCAACTTGTTCGTATTATGATTATATACTTATTGAAATTATTTCCGAATCCGTCTTTATAACATAATAATTAAAATCTACATTTAAATTGATAATTGTTTTTTTATCAAAATGAAAATTGAAAAAGTCGAAAACACTGATTTAATAAAAATGCATTTTTAAAAAAACAAATTTATAAATATTTTTGTAATTTATGCAATTATTCAAATTTATTATAATAACAAAGTTAATCATATTGTGTATAATTTAATATGATTGTTTCATTTTGATATTAACTTGTGTTTTAAACAGATTTACAGTTCTGAGGATGGCAATTATTTTCTGAGGATGACAGAAATAGAAAGTTTACACTTTTCATCTGTCTGAAATGTATATTGAGTAAGTTACTATTTTTGAATATGGGAACACGTCATTTCACTTTTTAGATGTTTAAGTCTGTGTTGATAAAGTCTGTTTGTTACACGACTTACCATCCTCAGAGATATGTATAGCACTGCCATTATTGATTTAAAATTCTATAAATAAAATTATATTTTCAAAGATTATTTATAAAGTGGGTTTTTGTTAATTGATTATATCAAAAATCGTCAAAACACAACAAAAACGCCAAATAATATATAAAATTGTTTATTGAATTAAAGATACATTTATTGAAATTAATATCGTATAATAAAAAAATAATATAAACATATATTTCTTGTATGTATATGTTTTGAAAAATAAATAAAACCGTTTATAACAAAAACAATAATTATACAAATTTGTTTATTTATCAATCGTTGTTTTATCGATCTTCAAAACCTCGCGTTTTGAATTTGCGCAAATACATAAATTGTCATCGCATAAAGTATTAATTATCAGTATGTTATTTGCTATCAATTTTTATTGTTTGAAATATCATGAATTGATTCATAATAAATTGTATTTTTTGTGAAAAAGATTAAAAATTGTTAAATTAATTTGTTTTGTGATTTTGATAAATAAATCGACTTTTTCGATAAATTAAATTAATTTTTATTGTTTTCATATGAACCAAGGTTAGTCAACTGGTAAATCAGAAAATAGAAATAGATTATTTTTTTGTAAAAATCAACTGAAAGAATCATCTTTCAAAAAATCCATAAATAGCATTTTTAAAGAAAATCACGTGTTTCAAAATATACCTTATTTATCTTAGGCAAAAAAATCCAAAATGAAAGAAATTATGTTTAAGATATTTACCATCCTCAGAAAAAATAACAATCCTCATGAATCCCTTTACCATAATGTAAATCAAGCGAGACAATCATGATTTCGTCACTCAAATCCATTGTGCAATATGGTGTTATAAAGACTTCAAATTCGCATACAAATCCGCTCTTTAAAGTCACAATTTTGGGTTTTGTGCGAATTTTGTATTTGTCACACTTGTCTTTTGTTGTGATTTGAATTTTCATGTTACTTATAGACTAGTTGTTAACACACAACAATTCACGACTTTCATTTTCAATTTGTATTTTGTCACTTTCAACCAAAAAGAAATTTCATTTTTGTTTGAAAAAATAACACCTTCAAGTTTAGTCATAATGATATTGGAGCGACTCATCTTGAAAACACAAATATTTTTGGTGTGTTTGTTGTCTTTCTTTTTAAACACAAACAGAACTACAATGATTATAAATGCAATTATAACAACAAACATCACAACAACACAAACAACTGGAATACCAACAACCAATCCATAAATCGTGTTTGCAAAATACTATATTTTATTGTCACTCAACTTAAAGCCATCTGCACACTCCCAACAAATGGAGAATTGTGATGAAATGCAGTTTTGTATTTTAGAAAAGTAAACACACACTCCGTTTCTTAAAACGTTGTCATTATCACAATTTGAACACTCAAAAGTGGCATCACAAAAAATGCAGTTTTGACCACATTTGTAACACAAATTGTCTTTCAGTGCAAATCCATTTTCACATAGTGTGCAACCACTTGTTGTTTTGTTCAAACAGTTGTTCAATTCTTTTTGTGGGTTGCACAGCTTAGTGTTGTTGTTTGGTGTTCTGTAATATCTATCACTGCAAACAACACAATCACCATCATTGGAACATGTTGCACACGACATGTCACATCTAACGCATTGCTTGCCATCACTTGATCGCATGTACCCGTCTTTACACACAACACACCCCTCATATGTCGACATCATCACATCATACACACTCAGTATCTCATTGATTTCAATACACTTGCCATTCTTGATGTACGAATATGAATCACATTTTGTGCAATACGTTAAATTCGAGCAATAAGTGCATGGGTACTCACATTTCACACAAACAGAGTTTGAAATGTGATACCCATCACTACATCGCAAACACCCCTTTGAACTTCTTAATATGAAGTTGTCTGTTGTTGTTTTACTCATTGTTTGAATATTAAGTGTATTTATTGTGTTATTATATTCATCACCGTCAACAAGAACATTGGATTTATTGCACTCCAAACATGACACAACACAACACTTACATATTCCCGGTTTTTGTATTTGTCTTGTTTTGGCAAACACCCATTCGTGTCTTTCTAATAATTTTCTTCGCATTGTTTGCAAACTTTTTCAACAAAATTTTTGCAGTCAATTGAATCTGTTGAAACACACATTCCATCAACTATTATTTTACTAGTTTTACAAAATATGCAAATTTCTTTGTTTTGAATCATACACTCGTTGTCGTTTGAAATACATCCACCACTTATAGAATGATGGTTATCCTTACATGTAATGCACACATCGTTCTTATATTCGGCACAGTTAGAGTCTTGTGAACACAACATGTTTAATTTTAATACAAAATAGTTTTTACATGGTAAGTAGACTTTTTTACCGATAACATTTTGACAGATCTTAGAATTTTCACAATTTGTAGTTTTTACATTGTTGTCTAATGTCGTGTAATATCCACCATCCGCCAAATAACAAAACTCGTTTTGTGTATATCTGCAGTTGTTTATTTTGATACCTTCTTGTGTGTTGTTTTTGTATATCAAACAAGTTGTTTTGTCATTTTGAGTAAGTTGGTATTTGCATGTGCTTGTAATTGAATAATCACTATCTGTTGTAATAACATTTTTATAACAGTTATCACATGTTTTTAAAGAATAATTAAAGCATTTATCATTTTGTTTTTCAATGCATTTTCCATCAATTAAAATGCATTTGTCGTTACACATGAAACACGACGAATTTACTTGATTAATACAACCTTCAATATTAATAACACTTTTAAATGTATCATAATTATAATGTGTAGTGTTTGAATACGCCAGTAAACACTCTAATTTGTCATCATTCAAAACATAAAATGCATAACATTTAAAACACGTTTGTTTTTCATTATTGTATTCACAGAGTTGGCAATTTGGAATCAATTCAAAATTTAAACAACTAATACAAATATTTGTAGTAACTTTCACTTTGCCTTCTTCGCATGAGATACAATTTCACCAACTGTAATATATTCACCAGAACACGTCAAACAATTACTACTCTTTGGTAAACATTGCACACAATTTGTCACTTGTAAACAATTGTAACAGTTGTTAAATTTCAAATAAAACCCACCCAAACACTCAACACATTTTTTTTAAACTCGTTAATATTCAAATCACACATGGCACAATTACCATTTAACGAACATAAAACACATTCTTTGTTTCCAGTGTTTTGATTTGTGACTTGTTTGTACCGATACTGACATGTTGTGCATTCGCCACTTTCTTTGAAACAATTTGTGCACTCAAATGGACATGGCAAACACGTTGAAATGTTACCATTTGAATAATAGCCATTAGGACACAATTTACAGTTCCCGTCATAACTAAGAACTTATCCAGAATAACATTTCAGGCATTTGCCACTGATATTATCACATGTTTCACAGTTGATATCACATGAATTGCAATATGTTTGTCCATCATTTGACTGATACATTTTATCTTCACAGTGTTGGCATTTGTTATTTGTTGAATTTGCGTAAATTACGGCGGGACAGATGTGGAAATCAAACAACTCATCTAAACCATTGTTAGAAATACAAGTGATGCAGTTTCCATTTGTTTTGTTACACATTAAACACGTTGAATTGCATGACAAACATTTAGATGATCCTTCTGTTGAATAAAAACCATTTTTGCAAAGAAAACAAGTAGTTGATTGACTAATTGAGTATGTTCCCATTGGGCAGACATCACATTTGTTCTTTTCTTTTTATCATTTGCTGGTAAATTTGAATATGTTATTTTTTGACGGGGTATACATCGGAAACTATTTTTATAAGTTCCAGTTTTAAAATAAATACACTTATAATCTTCAATAAATTGCCCCTTCTTACATAAAATGCATTCACCATTAGTTTTGTCACATGTAACACATGAACTATAATTCATACACATTGAACTGTTTGCAAAAGTATAAGTTTGTTCTAAACGATCCGAACAACCATCTGGACTGTAAAATTGACCTGCTAGACAACTCAAACAAACACTATTTGAAATAAAAAAATATGTAACATGTTAAACAGTTTCCATTTGTGTCATCACACGTTTTGCATGCTGAGTTGCACGGGGTACAAAAACCACTTCCAGTTGTAGAAAAAATGATTGGTTGGACATTTTGAACATGAATTAAAACCACCAGGAGAGAAATATCCAGCTTCACAGGATTTGCAAATACCATCAGAAACAAAACCACAACCAACTGAACAAGAGAGACACTTTCCTGTCGTTGGACTAAATGAATCACATGTTGTACTAGTGCAAATTGTGCAAAAAGTTGCACCAATCAAAAAGTAAGAACCGAGTGGACAGGTATTTCATTTTGTTGATCCAAATTCAGTTGAGTAAGTTCCATATAGACACAATTTACAATAATCATGACCAAGTATAGCCGAAAAATTACCAGGATCACACGGAATTTTAATTCCATCTGAAGGACAGTAATAACCTTTTGGACATAAAACACAGATATTAACATTAAGATAAAAACTTGCAAAACAACTTGATTTTTCAAATAAAGCACAAAAAACAAAACATAACACAATAACTAGAATGTAAATGGATTTTATTATTAAAACTGTATAATGGCTATAACTCAGAACTATTAAAATGTTAAAATTAAAGAAATTCAAACAAATTAATAACTTATTAATACTTTTAAACATTATAAATGTTTTGGTTTTTTTCAATCACATTGTTTCTTAAATATAAAAATAATTACAATATTTAATAAGTGTGTACATAATTGTAAATAATGTTTTGGTTTGTTAGTAAATAGTTATGTATTTAAATAATGAAATCACATACAAATTAATTTGTTTAATGTTAAAGGTGTTATAATATAAAAAAGAATTTTATAATTCCAAAAACATTGTCCCAATATAAGAAACATGATGACATAAAATGATTTATAATGATATATAAGTTTAAATCCTTATAAGTCTATTTAATTTTCATAAATTAATGGAAATTATAACTTATTAGGTAATTTTTGCTTTAATTTGAAACTTAAGTTTGTTTAAAAAACTATTAAATTTATAAAAACTTGAGAAAGTCTAATAAAATTATTTATTATTAACATTTATAGTTAAAAACAATAATTTCACCTTACAAAATTTGCACATTTTGTCTGTATCTGTTTAACTTTTGTTGAACTTTAGTCGGGGTTTAACAAAGTAATCAAAAATAGAAGCAAATTTGATTTTATTTTGGTTAAAACTGGGAAATTGATTGAAAATCAAAACATCAAAAATATAATTAACTCTTATGCTATTGAACAAATATAATTTATAAAAATAAACACAAGGAAGATTTCAAAAAACTATTTAAAACAACTTATCAATCATTTAACTATAGTTTATTATGTTAATACAAAACTACTATAAAAGTATTTTTATTCATTTAATTTTATACCGATGTAAAACAAATAAACATTAAATTGTTAAGGTGACCTCCTAGATTGTCACGACCCAAGTAATCTTATAATCTTTTGAATCGAATTAATTATTTATTTTGTAAATCGGCATTTTACTTTCCTCTTTACCAAATAACCAAATAATATTTTTTAAAACTGCACAATTTTTTTTCTGAATTTACATATTGTTGAATTAATTATATATAATCACCATTAACCTTAACAGATCTTGTAATCAAATTTCACATAACAAATTAATTTACACAATTAGATGTTCAAACAAAAAATATATACAACAGTGTTGATACAAAGGTAATTATCAAATTAAAATTCAACTTAAATAATGGTTGTTTATTACATTGATTTTATTGATTGTAAATAATAACTTTTGTGTGATGACTATGATATTCATTAAACAAAAATAAACAATTGTTATCAATTGTGTTGTGTAACTATGTCGATGTGCACAATTTTGTTTAACAACTTTTTGTTGATAATTACATGTAAGAGAGTTGTTATATTAGATTATTTTTTTAACTATAGTATTCTTATTACTCATATAAAACACACAATTAAACATATATACCTCAGTAACACCACAATATTTATTATTATCTAAAACAGAAAAGTTAATTTATTATTAATTTCAATGAAGTAATAATAATAGTTGATGTATTAGTTTTCACTGTTTATCACAACATTTCTATTTTTATAAAATGTCAAAAATAAAACTTAATTAATTTTTAGTGTTTTAACGTGTAACATCAAATTTGAACTTTAAATTGTAATGATATAGTGTTACTGTTCACTTTTGAGAAAGTACCAATTTCTTTGTTTGAAAATTTTTCGTCATTTATTTATTCAACTATGTCAAATACAGTGTCTTGTTACGGTGCTTCATATTACAGATTTGATTTAAACCAAAACATCACAGAATTAAAAATGACTGCACTGGAAGAAGAAAAACACTATGTTTGTATGAAAACACGAAAGTTTTTATTTCTAAAAACACTACTTTGATTCAAATAGTTCTATTTAATTTCATTGTAATTGAATAAAGTTTTGTATTCTTGGAAAACCCCAGTAGTTATAATGCGATGAATAATTGTTATCTAGTTGAAGTGACTAAATATGGTTTAACTTGCCTCATGTGCGACAATAAATCTCGACTTGTAAATGGAACATGTCTACCTCTTGACGAAAATTGTGAGACGTACAACAAAAACAACAAAGGTGTATTGTGTAAAACTGGGTTTGTTTTAAATGAACAATTCGAATGTATTAGTTCAGAAATTTGTTTATATGGCACATCAACTAATTGTTACAAATGTCAATATAGTTACATAAAAAATGAAAACAAATGTGTGTTGGATTTCAAATGCCAACACAGTGATGGGAGTGTTAGCATCAATTGTCACAACGGAAATTCATATGACAAATGCGAAAGCTGCACATCGCATTGCCGTTTATGTAAAAACGAAAAATGTTTTATTTGTGATAACAATTTCATTCTAAATAATGAAAATTCTTGCGTTGAAATCGAAGGTGCAGTTTCAAATGGAATATCGACTGTTTGGTGTAATGACAATTATTACATGGCAAATGGGGTTTGCAACAATTGTTCATCAAACTACGTACACTCTATATCATGTGACAAAAACAATGCAATCACATGTGAAACTAATTGTTTTATTACCAATGAAAGACAATGCACGTCACTTATTTGTATAAATGAAACATTTAATGAAGAAAACGAAATGTGTGTTTTAGCAAAAGAAGAATGTGTTTTTATTGTGAACAACAAATGTTTGGAATGTGATAATAATTATAATCTTAACAATAACATTTGTGTAAGTGTTATAAAGAACACAACTTCAACTAAATGTATTATGTATAACAAATATAGCTGTATTACGTGTGACATTGGGTATTACTTTTTATTTGCAAAATGTTATCATGTTCTGAAAATTGCACAAGTTGTATTGAAAGTGATACAAAATGTTTGTCATGTAAATATGGGTTTTGTATGGATGAGAATTACACGTGTATACCAAGCACCGAGCTGTTGGGGAAATGCGACAAAATATCACAAATTAGTGGTGGGTGTTATCAATGCAAAGATGGGTATTACAGAGTTGGGATGGATTGTGTTGAATGTCTTTCTAAATGCTCAACATGCAACACAAAAGACAAGTGTTTGACTTGCAATTCGACAAATTATAAAACAATAAGTGGAAAGTGTTTGCCACAAAACAGTATTTTTGGGTGTGCTGTTGAAGTCACACAAAATGGGTGTAACAAATGTTTGCGTGGATATCACACTGTTAATGACAAAGAGTGTGAAAAATGTTACAACAACTGTACAACATGTACACAACATGAGAAATGCACATCTTGTGTTAAAAATAGGGTTTATTTGAAAATGGAATTCGTCTTGATATACATTTGTATCAGAATGTATTAGAGTACTAAACTCAAAATATACATTTTGGCACTTTCCAAATATAACCGGAACGTTATGTGACAAGAAAATAATTTGGTGGGTACTTCTTATTATAATTGTGTTAACAATAATAATGATGATATTTTCAATATCATTAATTGTATTTACAGTTAAATATATTGAAAAAAGGACATCAAAAACAACTTGAAAAAACAACAACAAGTTTTAAAATGAGTTATTCAAAAATTTCTTTTGTTCAACTTGGCGATAATGTCGTTGTCAATAAAACTGATATATTATTTGGTTGTTCTGATTATTTAGTCAAAGTATGTGTTGAAATTAGTGAGTTGCTATGTGTAAAAAAATCGTCAAAGCAACATTTAAAAATTCAATTTTCGACAAAAAAAAGAACACTGCAAAATACAAAATCAAAACAGAACCCAAAATTGTATCTTTACCACACTGAATGGCAGTCGAATTTGAAATATTTATTGAACCAAATTGTTCATGTAAAATTGATGATAAAATTGTTCTTTTCTCAAAAGGATTAAGAGATGGAATTACTAACAATTAATTCCATTTACAACCAATTAACTCTGAGCATTATTACTGAGATGTCAACACGACTTGACCCAGACGAGTTAATTGAAGAGAAGAAACTGGGCGAGGGGTCTTTTGGAATTGTCTACAAAGGAAGTTTTAGAAAAAATTGTGTAGCTATTAAGAAGATGAAGGAATTAAAAAAAGATGTTGATGAAATAATTGACTTTACCAAAGAAGTTGAAATGCTTGACAAATTTCGGAGTGAATATATCGTCCATTTCTATGGAGCTGTATTTATACCAAATAAAGTGTGTATGGTCACCGAGTTCGCACAATATGGAAGTTTACAAAAATTAATGAAACACAAAACATCTGACGAAGTTGACATGATACTTCGAATTAAAATGATGTTGGACGCATCAAGAGGGATTTTGTATTTACACGAAAACTGCATTTTACATCGAGACATCAAACCAGGCAATTTACTTGTGTTTTCATTAAATTTAAATGATAAAGTGAATGCTAAATTGACTGATTTTGGGAGTGCTAGAAATGTGAATATGTTGATGACTAACATGACATTCACAAAGGGTATTGGTACACCAACTTACATGGCACCTGAGGTGTTGAACAAAGAGCATTATAAGAAACCAGCAGATGTCTATTTTTTGCAATAACAATGCTTGAAGTGTTTGGGTGGTGTGCAGCGTATCCAATTACCACATTCAAATTTCCATGGAAAATAGCAGAATTTGTGACTGCTGGAAAACGACTTGAAAGAAGAGAAAACATTCCAGAAACATTATATCAACTAATACAAATGTGTTGGAAACAAAACCCAAAAGAAAGAGAAACAATTAATAATATCGTTGAATCTATTCAAAAAAGTTATAATGCGGTATAAACCCAAATGAATTAATTTAAGTATTTAATACAGCAGCTTGATATTACTAAATTGAAACATTTTTATATTTTAATTAACATTATAAAAAAGTATCTATTATTTATATAAAAATGATTTGTGTGATGATAAAATGTAATAAAATACAATCACAGCATTCAATATTATTATAATTTCATGTTTAATGGTGAATTCTTCTTGTTAAAACATATTTGCACATTAAAAGAGAACAACAAAAAATTTGATTCTCTTTTCAAAGTATTCAAGTTTCAAATCAAACAAAAAGTAGTATCTGACTGGTCTAATTCATGTTGTGTAAAATAAAAAAGACTCTGCAACATAATCAGTAACCACTGTCTTATTTTGCTGAGATTTGGATAATTGGACAACGAACAAATCAAGTTACCATAAAAAAATAATATTATTTTTGAATTTGTTTAATGTAACAATCTCTATGTTTATGTTCTTGTGTGACTCATTTGTTATTGTTTTTCTTTGTTTATATACTTTATATGTTTATTTGAGAAAATGCAATTATGTTATAAAACAAAGACTTGTTATTGATGTACTTTGACTGTTGCTTATTGGATGAGATATATTAAATGATATTTAGTGTAAGAAATATAATGTTTTTACATTGTTATGATAAAACAAATATTTTTGCTTCTTATTTTAAATTGTTTAAAAAATGTCCGAGTAAATATATAGCAATACAACAAAATTTTAGATGTGTATATTAATAGTTATTAAAATCATTTAAATATTATTTTTGAAACACGTGTATTTGTTATTACATACAAGTAGAGGTTTAACTTGGTTTAATTTCTTTTGTCTTGATCTTGTTATTTTAAACATTTTTATTAAAAAATAAATTAATTGAATTGGTAAGTTGGAAAACACGAATACTTTTTGGTGTATATGTTTGCCCATCAATGAGATCTCCACTTTGTGCAGTGTACCTGGTGGGAGTACATTTATTGTTGTTAATTATACCACGTTTGCCAAGGGATATGTCGTATAAGTAAATGTCTTTTGTATTATTGTATCCAAATGCAAAAAGATAAGAATTGTCTTTTGTGCAAGAAATAAAAGCGTTGTCGCCTTGTCCTTCTTTTAACACAAATACTTTCGGATTTAAGTCTCCATTTCGCACAAGTGAAAATATGAATGAAGTGTCGTTTTTCAACCAACAACCACTTTTATCAATTGTGCCATAGTAAACCCCTCCAAATTTGTTCTTTTGGTCGTCTTCAATCAAAAACAGAAGATTACTTTATCCTTTTATTTTATCATCAAACACAGACGTATCTTTGCTCCAGTCATCTTCAAATGAGTTAAACACAATATTGGAAATTTTCTTCTTTGTAATTTCCTCAAGTTTTTGACGTTGGCCGTTTTCAAGACCAAAATTGAAATTTTGTTCCATTTCTTTTCGTTTGTTTTTAATATTTTCCAGCTCCTCAATTTTATTTGTTTTGATTTTTTCTATTTTTGAAAGTTCAATTTTAAAGTCTTCTTCATGTTTTTTCTTTTTTATTTCGTAGTCGTCCGTGTAAAGTGCATTCAATTTCTCTATCGACTTGTCCAATTCAATTTTGTCTGTTTGTATCTCTTTAATGTGTTGTTTTGTTATTGCTGATAATAACAAAACATCTTGCAAAAGTGACTGCCACTCCTTTCTTATAGTAATCTTCTCTGATAATCTTCATCTAATATTTCAAATTCTTTTTCAGCTTCTTTTATTTGCTCTTGAATGGGTAATTCTTTTTGCTCTTCTTTTTTTTAATTAATTCCTTTGGGTTTTCTTTTGGGTCATCTAACAGCTTAATGATCAGAGTTGTTAGGCTTTGAATTTGAGCTTTTACTTCTTCCATCTTTTAGTTAAATTTGTGTTCATTAGTTATGAAAAAACAGTTATTAATTAAAATTAAAAGAATGGATTAACTTTGGAATGGAGTGGATTTATTAATATATTAAAAATATAATATATACCAACGAACTTGAATAATTAATATTTTAATAATTAAATAATTATATTACAGTTTTAATAACAAAACATAAAACATTTTTTAATGGAAAAAAACATGTCATAATATTTACTGTATTATTTAAAATAATTTAAATTTTATTTTGTTTTAATACATTAAATTTTGACATTAAAACTAAACGTCAATTGGGGGTCAAATGAACTTGTAATGCAAAAATTCGAGAAATGGACGACTTAATTGAATTGAACAACACTCTGCCGTATTCTGTTGACAAAAATAAACTTATAACGGGTGAAGTGCTTGATTATATACTCAAGAAATTCAAAGAAGAAATTCTGAGTGATATAGATGCTCTTCTAACAAATTCAAATCCTATAACAACTTTTATTACCAAAGAAACTATCGAAGATAATTTTGGGTCACAAAAATGGACTTTTCACCAAGCAAAACCGACACAAAGGAAACAAAAGAAGAAAAACCTTTGCTTTCTAAAACGACACCACCAGACGTTAACAATTCCCAAAACTTCATTTTTATACCACAACAACAAAAAGATGAAAAAATAAGACCAAAAAGTAACAGTCTATCTCCATCATTGCCTGTCAAGGTCTATCCCGTCTTACCTAATTTTGCTGTAACAAGAAGCCAATTAACAAGATCTCTCCGCCCCCAGTGTTCCCAAGTAAAACAAGAGAAATTAAAAACGATTTCAATAAAGTGTCGTATCCATCACTCTCTCCGCCTTCTCACAACAAACTTGAAAAGAAAGAAATTCTAAAAACGACACGTGGCGACGAGAAACAGACTCAAAAAATGTCTATAGAAAGTGGCACAAAAAGGGTTAAATCTTCTCAAAAAAAATTTGAGCAAAAGAAGTCGCTGAGTTTTCAACATCCACAAAAGTCGATTTTAGACACCACCGATGTCGACTTTCTGTTGATTGAAAATTGTCGAGCAGACTTTTACAAGTGGATTTCATGTGCGAAGTTTGAGGTCTTATATGACAGCGAGAGGCCGATTCCGATTACTAAAAGTTGCTCGCAGGACTTTTTCAAGAAGGTCTATAACATTCCAAAATGCGCGTTCTTTGTGTTTTGTGATGAATGCGTATTTGGGTTTTACAGCGAAAGTCAAACGTTCTATTTGTCGCCACTCGACTTCTTGTTTGGAGTCAAAGCGACTGCGAGGAGTGTCAATAAACGGCCAAATCGAATTTTTGTGCCTCAATTTTCTCAAAATTTTTGTTCACACTTATCTGGGAGAAGCAAAACCGAAGCGAAAGAGGAAGAGACTTGTTTGCGCTTGAAGTGGGGTATAAAAATGTTTTAAGTGTGAGACAAAAGGAGGACAAGTCATTCCAAAGAGAAGTTGGAAAACATTTTGTAGACAGGGCAAAACGAGTGAACCTCGAAAGCTTCTTGCCAAGTACATGGGATTTCGTGGTGAGAAGAGTCATATGTATTACATTTAAACAAATCATTTTTTAAATATTTACTATTTGTATTTTTATATGTTTTGTTTTTTAATGTAACACAAGAACAATAGAACTACTGGTCAGCCTGATTAAGATGCGGTGCTTGACGTTTATGTTCAAATAGCCGAATGCGTATTCATTTGTTTTGCATTGAGCAACGAACATAGTGTGGCTTTTTAAACTTTTTATTTATATAAGACTGAAAACTATTTATATAAAGCATTTTGTGCTTAAAAAGTTTGTAATATAAAAACAACGTCCACAATTTCGGGAAATTAATTGTCGTTTAAATTATTATTTGTTTTTGAATTATTTATGTTTTCATTTAACTTTATTATTAAATTTTTAACACGTTTTTTACTAAAAAATAAATCTAAATTTATTATATTATAATCATAAACATTTAACATTAATTAGAATTATATATTTTTTAAAATAAAAAAAAATAAATAATTTAAATTTCACATTTATATTTTTAAATAATTATAAAAATAATCAAATTTTGTTATATACAAACTTTTTAATTGAAATCTATTTATTTTGTTGTAAAAAAATATTTTTTTGTGTATATTGTTAATACATGATATTTAAAATTACAAATTAAATATTAAAAAGCAAATTAAAACAATTAACAATTAATTTTGTATATTGTCTTTTTGCTTTTTATTGAATAATTCAATCTTTCCGCTGTAAATTTTAATGGACTGTTTAAATGATTAATTTAATTTATTCGATTGAATGTTCTTTCCACATCACTTGTTGAAGGAAATATGGTTACAAGGACGTCAACTATTTTAATGAGTTGTGATAATTGATTGTTTTTTAATATTTGAAAGACGTCCAACAAACGCACTTTTGTTATATAATTAGTCTTTTCGATCAATATTTGGTCATATTCTGATTGTAGTTGATTATTAATACTGTTATTAATAATTCTTTTTTTGTCTTCAACGTTCAAACGTGATAACAAGTTTTTTAAAATTAACAATTCATCATTTAGAAATAAATAATTGTTGTAACAATTAATATCTGGGTTAATTCCTTTTAATAACAAATCTGAAATATAATATATGTATAATATTTGATTCAAATTGTTATGTGTTTCATTATTTTTATAAACATCTTCGTTCATGTATCCAGTAGAATAATCAACCATATTATTTATTTAATTCATATTGACTTACATGTTTGCGTATTTAAATCTAAGTTCTGTGTTAATTATCAAACGCAATAACAGTCTTTCAGTAAAACCGATATCAACAATTAGAATATCTTTAATGTCTTTGAATTCTTTAAAATCTCCCATTTTAAGTTGATGTAAACATGTAGAAAGGAATTTTCTAAACATTGTCGTTCTTTCATAATATTCAGGGAGAGATCCTTCGCTGTTTTGAAAAGTCGAACATAAAACAAACATCATTTTATATAAATGACACAAAACTCTCAATTTATTTTTTGTTTTTAAAGAATTATCACCAAAATAAAAAGGAAAAGTGCACTCAGTTGTATTACGTGTTATTGTTTTGCTATATGTACCAACTTTTTTGTTTTTAAATTCACTCTCAAGTTCTGTTTTAACTCTGGGTATTGAAACATATGACACAATTTCTTCATAATGTTCCAATACAGTATTAATATTTCTACAAATATACAAAAAACGTGTTTTTGCAAAAGTATCAATTGTAACATTTAACATCTTTTTTGTTTTATAAAAGTCGTCAAATATTTTCGTTGAACAGAACCATTTGATAAAAATGACAATTGGCCCTGCATCAGAGTCACTAGAAAGATCTTCTCCACAGAGATGATACCTGTGGAAATAACACCAAATACCATGAACAGGCTGTTCTATAACATCAAAATGGTTTGTTTTAACATCTTTCACTAAATCATTATATTCTTTGATCACTCCAGATTCAACTCCAATTTCGGTAGCATTTTCATCGGTTGTTTCACCAACAACTTTGATATGTGGAATATTTGCTATATCCAACTCATTTTTAACCATTTTGCAACATCTTTTCCTGATGTAACACCGTCAAAAGTTTTTAAAACCAATGGACACAATTTTATTTTACCATTATATAAATACCTCATTTCAATTGAATAAACATCTTTGTGTTTATTCTTAAAAGATGAGTCAAACCCAATAGCAACACAATCAACTTTATGTTCCATTATTTGATTCAATTTTTCAAGGAAATGTGTATTTTCGCGTGTCATTTGCCTTTTAGCTGTTCTATAATCTATATTTAAACATTCAACGTCTCGTCTTTTATCTTTGCTGATATAAGATACCGCTACATCAATTATAGTTTTTATCATTTTAGTTTGATTTTGCGAAAAATGCGCCTCAATTCCAAGGGAATTGATAATATATGAAGTGACATGATTCATTCTATGTTCAATGATATTCCTATCTTTATAAGTCCTTGATTGTTTAGTATCAAATACGAACCAAAAAGAAGTAAAAAATCGATCAACTGAAAAAGTGTCATTAACCCAACAAAACTGCCTTAATTTTTCAGCTATATTTATGGGATCTTTGGTTAATATATCCGATGAAATTGTTTCGGTAAATTTATTTTTAACAAGTTCGTTTATTTGATCGATTGTTTCATGTTGTAGTGTAGTTTTAGGAAGTGTAGTATCTATTAATATATTTTCTGATGTCTCTTCGGATTCCTCAAATATTCTTCAAGAGAATAGTCATCACTTTCAGATGTATTTGATGATAATACATCACTGTTTTCTTGGACATAAGAATATTCGTTTTCAATATTTAGTGTATTCGTGATATGTATAGGATTTAGTCTTGATACGTTTTCAATGTTCGAGTTTAATGAATTTCTAAAAATCAAAGGAAGTGCCGGTGGTATATTATATTGTGTTGCTTTTTTGACAATCAATGACAACCAATATTTGTTTGACTTAAGTTTATTTAAAAATAAAAATACGATTTTTTTCTTTTGTAATTTGTGATCTGGAGTTTTAATAAAATAAATACACACATCAGAATCATTTTGTTCATCAATAAAAGTAGAGTACAATTGGATAATTTCATTTTCGTTTAGAATAACCGGTTCTTCATTGAGTTCTTTTGGGAAACTTTCACCATATAATGGTTGAAAACATGTTCTGAGTTTGTTATGAACATCGGATTCATGACTTTTACATGATGAAAAAAGCATCCACAATTCATCTCTCAAACAAAAAGAAAACTCAACACCTTGATATTTGGCTAATAAATATCCTTTTTTAAAATAATTAAAAGAATTTACATTGAAAATCAAATCGTTTGGATTGCTCATTGTGTTTTGTTTTTTTCAAGATAGTTAATTTTTATAAGGAAATTGAAATAATGAAAACACATGAAATTTAAATGTTATGTAATTTTTTATTTACAATGTTTTATAATTATATTATTATGTATTAAATTGCAATATATAATATTTATTTATCACAACATTAATGTTTTAATGTTGACGACATTCAATAGATACTAAATGGATTTTTTTAATATATTATATTATTTTGGTTTTATAATTATAAAATGAATCCTTCCACACACAAAAACTTTGAAAATAAATAGAAATACGTAAACATAATAATCATATTATCATCGAAGACTATTGAGATATATACATACACAAATTGGTTTGTTTTTTGTTACAATAGTTTGTTTGAAAGTACAGTTACGATTATCAAATGATATGATATGATATTTACATACATACATGTATGTATATTGTACATTATATTATATTATAAACTAGAAAATTAATAAAATATCATGTTATTTTAAAATATATTAAATTGATAGTTGTCATAATGTATAAAAAACATGACAAACAATCAACTGCAGATAAGTATTTATGAGTTAATGATATGATATTTAAACACACTTGTTTATTAAAAACAAAAACGACAAAATTATGAAAAATGTGATTATTGTATAATCATAAAATACAATAAAAAGCGAAAATTGGAAATAATATTTATTACTTATAACAGTATTGTAAAAAAATGTATGTATTTTATTCATATATATGGATGTCAATAATTGATATCATGGTACAATTCAAAATTAAAATATACATACGAAAAAACTCTGTGTCGTATTAAAAAGTGAGTTGTGACAAATTGAAACAAATATGGTTCAAAATTCCAATTAGACTTAAAGTTATTGAAAAGTATTAAATACATTAAGTGGTAATCTTATATAACATATACTTATAAAAGTGTATTTACAAAAATGAACAATTTATGTGTTGTGATTTAAAATGATATATATAAACAGAAAACAAAATATGAGGTATTATTCAATTAACAATAAAAAAGTGAACTACATATAAGTAAAAGTTGATTAAGTTGATATACAAATTAACTCATTTAATGTTTAATTGTGAATACAACAAATGAAAGATAATATAAATCAAATAAATATTTACAAAATATAACAAAAACGTAAATACGTAAATACGTATAACGAGAAAACGAGAAAACGAGAAAACGAGAAAACGAGAAAACGAGAAAACGAGAAAACGAGAAAACGAGAAAACGAGAAAACGAGAAAACGAGAAAACGAGAAAACGAGAAAACGAGAAAACGAGAAAACGAGAAAACGAGAAAACGAGAAAACGAGAAAACGAGAAAACGAGAAAACGAGAAAACGAGAAAACGAGAAAACGAGAAAACGAGAAAACGAGAAAACGAGAAAACGAGAAAACGAGAAAACGAGAAAACGAGAAAACGAGAAAACGAGAAAACGAGAAAACGAGAAAACGAGAAAACGAGAAAACGAGAAAACGAGAAAACGAGAAAACGAGAAAACGAGAAAACGAGAAAACGAGAAAACGAGAAAACGAGAAAACGAGAAAACGAGAAAACGAGAAAACGAGAAAACGAGAAAACGAGAAAACGAGAAAAATATTAAATAATTGAATTGTTGTTATTTTAAATAGTTTAATATTGTTAATATATATATAATTTTTATATTATATATCTAAATAACAATATTTTATAAATGTTATTTATTTATAACGAACTTTATATAATTATAAATGTGGAGAGTTAAGGCGATCACGGTGAATCTATTTATGTTGATTATTTTGGCTTTTTTACTCAGGAAATAAATATAGAACGATTATTATTAAAAATGAAAAATTTAGAAAATAATTTTTAACTTTATAAAAATACAACATACTTTGCTCCAAATATAAAAAACAAAATAATTGCAAAATAATATTTTATATTTTGAATCAGTTTCTTAACGTTTTCTGTTAAAAAAATAATTATTGTTATTTTTTTAATAAAAAGTTTAATATATTTACTAAATTATATAGTTCAAATAATTATTTTTACAAATAAATATAAAAACCGCAATTGAGTTGTGTGAAGGGGGAATTTGTATTTATTGATGGAAAAGCGTTTCCGTTGATATTGCGGAGACTTTGGATACATCTCCGTAGCTAGTTAGTTACAATTAACACAACAATGAAAGTCCTCCGCTATTTTTTATTAAAACTTTTTTGTTAAAAAAAAACGTGAAAAAATTTGAAATAGTATATTCAATCGTAAATAACCTATAATACAAAATCATCATCTATAAATAAAATGTGCATTTTTCATCATCTAAATATAGAATTATTAAGATAAAAGAAAAAAGAAAACACATTGTACTAATAATTTGTATTATTATATATAATATCGTAATAGTACACCATTCATAATCATTTATTATATCATTTAAATTATTACAACACTTGTAATTTGATCAATAAACGTAAACTTATTTTGAAGAAACTTGACACGCGTGATACAGTTAACACTTAACCATATTTAAATTTATTTGTTAAATAATCAATTGTTTACAGATAAACATACTTTAATATGAATTGTCAAAAGTACCCAATTATTGATAAATTTGTTATTTTTTGATAGTATGTTTATTGTGTTTAATTGACATTATTTTTTTTAATACACAATACGTACATGTATTTGTTCAAAATCAAAACAATATTCAAACGGTTTTCAAAGGTGTTGTATTTGTATTTCAAACTATATTGTTAAAGATAGGTTATGTTTGTTTTTTTAATAAACAATTCTGATAATTCACAAATTCATTGAAAGTTTTTTGTATTTGTTCGTAAACATTAATAACAAAAAATAAGATAAATTTAAATTTTTAATCAAATTTATATTGCTTGTAATTTATGTTTATATCATTCTCGTGTTATTTCAATCAAGAAAATGAATATTTAAGCTTGTTATATTACAATACTAACATTTAAAGTGATTTTCAAATAGATTTAATTCGGTTTCATTAAAAAGTATAAAAACTTATAATGAATGTTTAAAAATGTATTTTTTGTATATTGTAATTTTTGATAAAATGATTGTTATTCATAAATTTGTAAATAAATATAAATTTTTACAATTAATAAACTGATATTTAATTTGAACAACACAAATTCTTGTTCAAATTTAGTTTAAAATATCAATAAATATTTTTACTATTATTCAATAATAATTCACGTTAAAAAATGTTAAACCCGTTAATGTATTGATGTTATATCATTGTTTCAAGCTCTGTCACTTGTTTATATGATATTTTATAATAAAATGTCGAACAATAAAAATTTAGTTACATCAAATATTCATACAATCAATTTATGATGAATAGCAAAAACCACAAATTGTGATAACAATCAAACATTGTTATTGACTATTCTTTTTTTATTGTTGGTGTTACAATCGATAAATGTGATAAACATGTTATAATCAATAATTTAAATGATATAATAAATGATTATGAATGGTGTACTATTACGATATTATATATAATAATACAAATTATTAGTACAATGTGTTTTCTTTTTTCTTTTATCTTAATAATTCTATATTTAGATGATGAAAAATGCACATTTTATTTATAGATGATGATTTTGTATTATAGGTTATTTACGATTGAATATACTATTTCAAATTTTTTCACGTTTTTTTTTCTTAACAAAAAAAATTAAAGAAAAATAGCAGAGGACTTTCATTGTTGTGTTAATTGTAACTAACTAGCTACGGAGACGTATCAAACGTCTCCGCAATATCAACGGAAACGCTTTTCCATCAATAAATACAAATTCCCCGTTCACACAACTCAATTGCGGTTTTTATATTTATTTGTAAAAATAATTATTTTTATTTCTTTATTTTTTTAAAATAAGAAATAATCTTTCGATTGCAAAATAATTAATATATTTTGATTATATATACTATATATAATTAATTTTATAAATAAAAATATGTTTGTTTTTTAATTAGTAAAAAATATGGTTATTATTAAAAATCATCATCGTGTATAGTAAAATTAATTTTTTTCTTTGTTATATTTTTAAAATCATCACCATATAAATAGAGTTCAAAATTCACTGTGATTTTTTATTTTCATAGTGATTTTCACACTTCATGATGATTATCAAATTCACTGTGATCGCCTTTAACAATTTATAAATATAGTTTCTTCATATCTATTAATAACAGAATTTCTGGGGAGTTATAAATATATATATATTTGCCGATTTTTTTCTTCGAGTAAAAAAGTACCAAAATGCCACACTATGGCTACGAAGAACAACAAAAAGGCACAGAAAAGTTTGTTGGGAGAATTCTAAAGTGCAAGAAAAATATTCCAATTGTTGTTGTTGTGGGAACAAAATCTAATATTAGAGAAGTCAAAGACGAAATAATTCGACTAAAACAAATGAGAAGAAAAATGATTGAAACGGAAGAGGCTATTAAATTTGCCAAAATATTGGGGGAGTGGGATACTTTGAGTGCTCTGCAAAAACCAAATTTAATATTAATTTGGTCCTGCAAACTATCAGTAAAATTATAAAATTGGAAAAAAGATATTAATATTGTTTAAAGCTTTAATTAAACATTTATTTGGTATAAATTATTATATGAAATATTAATTAACATATTCTGTATTTAAAAATAAAGTTTAATTTATAATTACATTCAATACTAATATAATAAAAATGTTTTAAACTTAATTAATCAAAAAAATAATTGTATTGATTTGCTTAATTCATTGATTATTTTTTATTATTGACTATCTTTATTTGCAAATAAAAACAAATAAACGAACAATGTATTCTATCAATAATATCCAAGCGATTATTTCTTTCTTTCTTTCTTTCTTATGATACATTGAGGCACCTTTTACAACAGCCAACTCGGGCGTGTCAACAACAAATACTGCAGCTTCTTTGAATATCAATTTTGCTTGGTCTTGTAATGCAATGATTTCAGACGCACCACCAGTCATTATCACTTTCTTAATGCTTCTGGAATTAATATTACATATCATAAGCGTTTTTTTAATGCACCTAACATATTTTTCAAATAAATCACTACATTTCTCATTCATTTCAGCCCTACTAATTTCCATCACATATCCTTCAGTTAAATCAAATAAAAAGGAGAGATTGACTTCAACAACTTCATTTGACGAAAGGAGTATCTTCACTCTCTCTGACTCTACCCGAAGTCGAGCCTTCTTCTTTTGGTAAGCTATTTTTTCAGTAATAAGCGCATGTTTTGGCTCTGAAAAGTACGTGGAATAATCTTCTATATTCGCTGTTTTAGCAATGATCAATTCACTCACTGCTCTGTCAACAGCATTTCCACCAACACTAAAATCACCAACACTTGCTTCATACTCAAAGTACCCACTGTTTTTAATGAACATATTGTGACATCGAGTGTCCCACCACCAACATCTATAACTACAACCTTCTCATTTACTTTTATCTCACTCATCATCGTCTTCATGCTTAGTAGTGCAGCAATTGGTTCTGGTAAAAATTTGAATGTTGTGATTCCGACAAGATGCATTACCATTTCAGCAGAATTGATTTGGTTCTCATTGAATGAAACGGGATGTGTCACAACATATTTCTTTTTCTTGTTTCTGTACTCAAGTATCTCCTCCAGTTTCGCAAGAAGTCTTTGAACAAGAAAAGCAGTTACTTCTTCTGGGCGAAATGGCTCAGGTTCATTGTTCCCTATGTCAACCATATACACTATATGATTATCTATCTCGTCAATATCAAATGTAAACGATTTCTTTTCATCTTCGGGTATTTCTTCAAGAGAAAGACCAAGTAGGCGCTTCGGGTCATACAACACATTGCTTGTTTGTGTCATTTTCTTCACAGCTTCACCAACAATAACTTGATTTGGAATAAATGAAACATAAGATGGGAGAAGCTCTTTGTGGTCTAATTTCGTCATGTCTACTTCGAGAACTGTTAATATCCCGTCCTGACCAACAGCACAAATGCAGCATTTGGTTGTTCCAATATCAATTCCAACTTGAATATAGTTGTCCATGGAGTCACTCATTATTGTTTCGATGTTCTGATTTTTAATTATTATTTATTGGTTTTATTGTGTTTTGTTATTTATAATAGTAAACATAACTTATCAAAAACTAAATAAAAAGAAATGTACTACAGCAAACATCATTTCAAAAATTTAATAAATATTTCATAACTTTAATAATTTATTAAAATTAAAACATATAATTTACTCCAGATTTTATTTTATTTATTTTAATTCACTTTAGATATTAATAATTATAAAGTCAGTCGATAATAGTTGTCTGTTTCCCAAATGTTGTCTTTTTGACAAAAAAATGATTAATTTTTGTTTTAAAAAACGGGAATTAGGTAAAAATGAAAAAAACTGGAAATATATTGAAACAATGATTTTTGAGGTTAGAAAAAAAATCCCGAAATATTCCATTTATAATAGTATAAAAAACTGCAGACAACGTTACAAACCAAACAACGTTAAGCAAATGACTCTATTTAAAGCAGGGCTCTTTAAAACAAAGTTAAAAAGACAAGGGTTGATTTTTATTGAATAATGGTTTAAGAAAATTTAAAATAAACTTTTTGATGGCTATTGTAATTTAAGGTTTGAAAAAAAAAGTAAAGTTTTAATTTGTCTAATCATTTTTTTGTTGGAATTTATTTTTCTAGTTGGTATTTATTCTATTTTTAATCAAAAATAATTTTAATAAAAGCAAAAAAACTTTTTTGTGTTCCAAGACAAAGCTCAATTTGAAACTATTAAGTTATTAATTACTAGAAACATAGTCACGTAAAAAATTAAAAATATTAAAAATAAAGTCTTGAAGTAAATTACTATTGTTTTTAATTTCTTCAAGAACTTAATAAAAATATATGAACACTTTTACTGGAAGGTGTGATTATGTTAATAATTGGAACACCGATTATTTATTAGAGGAGGTTGACCATATAAAAAGATGGTATATATGTATTTTGTGTAATAAATTTGTCACTCATTCTTACGTAGAAAACCAATTCGAAGAGCACTCGTTTTATTTTAAACCAGAATACATTAACTATAAAAATCAATTAATTGAAACGTTCCATATCGGTGAAAACGTTGAGAAACTCAAACATCAAACGACTATTATAGAACCAAACTGTGTCAAACAACAAAAAGGCATTGATGAAAATATAAACAACGACTTGATTTATCAGGGCCGTATGTTGTCAACAAAAATTGGAGTCGTGATGATCGAACACAATTTTTTAAGTAAGTCTTCTTCAGTAAAACAGATTGTTGATTATGTAGTTGAAGCAATTGAAAAGTTTGGATTAGATATTATGCAACACACTCATTTATCTGAAAATACTTTGAATCAAAGAGGCCAAGAATATTACAACAAGGAAATGGTCAGTTTAAAAGAATTGGCATCTAAATCGTGCCGATTGTCAATCATGTCTGATGAGTCTACGTTGTATAGAAACAGTTGGTATGTTTTTTATGTTCGGTTTGTCATTGATGATATGACAATAATCAATTGTCTATTCGACTTGGTTGTTTATAACAATAAAGCTTCTGGCGACAAATTGGCAACTTTAATAAAAAAGGTTTTAAATAATGGAGGTATTGATTTGATTAAACTGAGTGCCAGTGTAACTGATGGTGGGTCTAATTGTATGGGGAAAAAACATGGGTACTCGAATGAAATACGAAAACAGGCAAGAGACATTCAACTGATTAAACATCCTCGATCTCCTTATATTACTATGACAGTTTGGTGTTTTTGCCATCGAACAGAGTTATGTCTTGGAGAATGCCTCAATTTAGAAGAAGTTGACAGAATCGTCGACTTTGTATCTAATATATGTGATTTTGTATATCTCAATAAAAACTTTTATGTCGAATATTATTGTAAACCACCAAAGTATTGTGTAACTCGGTGGACTTCAATGGAAAATGTATTTGAATGGATTTACGTACATAAATGGGATATAATTCGTTTTTTGAATAATCATTCACTTTGTAACCCAAATGAAAAAATAAGTGAAGGAATGACAGTTAAAGATTGTGTCGAGTGTCTGTACAATGATGAAGTAATTGGTAAAATCGCGTTTTTACTTGATACACTCGGTCAAATTGAAAATTTATGTAAAAAATTTCAAAGAAAAAATTCGCCAATTTTCAGGTGTTTTAAAGAAGTTAATGTATTTATTGATAATTTGTTAAAAATTCGGATTGAAATTGAAAGTAATCTATTTAGTCTTCTCCCGAGGTTAGAGGCTTCAAACGCGCACCCAAGAGATATACAATTTATGGTGAAAATTGTCAGAACTTTAAGAAATTCACTTAGAGTAAGATTTTCATCTGTTTGTAAAAGTTGTTCAAAAATTGGAGATTCAAATGATCAAGTTTTCGACCCATTTCTTGGCAAAGAAGAAAGAGAAGAAGAACCTTTGGATGACATGTGTAATTTTGCTTCTGAATTTGATGAATATGTGGTAGGGAAAAAATCCAAATTCTGAATTTATTGAGTTTCAAAGTGAAATTGAAAAAAATAAGAAACGATCCTATGTTGACCGAAAAAAGACATAAACTCATTGACATAAAAATCGCGGAACAACAGAGCAATAAATTCAACTTGTGGTCAGAACATGTTTATTTGGATATGGATGATTATAAGGATGATTTAAAAGACTGTCTAAAATTGAAAGAAATGTTGATTTATTTGAGGAGTATATCGCCCACATCCGCTCTTTGTGAGTCTGGGTTTTCTATCTTAAAAGCTGCTACAGAATATCCATCATCCGAACAAACCAACAAAGAAAGAATGATAATAATAGATGAAAGAGTAAATGGTAATGGTTGTATATAAGAAAAAACCGATTAATAGACTAATTTTGAGCTTTGTAGTTTAACGGTTAAAGAATTTTTTGTGTCTGTATAGTTTTAACTTAATAAAATAATAATTATATTAATAACTATCATAAAATAATAAGTTTTATTTGTTTCAAATATTATTTAGTTAATAGTGGATTTGGTAATTATTGTGAAAAAATGCTTTTAGATTTTTTGGTTTTGTTTTTTCTTTTGTGTTGTAATTTTATCTTATTTTTGTCATTATTTTGGTTTTTGTGTGTTTTTTGAATTAAAAATAATTTAAAGTACAAGTAAAATTATTTTGTCTTTGGGTTGTTTATTTATATTTAAATGTAATCCAGTTCTCAAATCTTGCCACGTGGGGACGGGGGTTTGAAATTTTGAGAGCCCTGTTTAAAGTGACAAGAACAAGTTAAATGCAAATCTAAAATTAAATGTACATTTAAAGTCTGATTTTTAATTAACGATGAAATAAATAAATAATACATTTAGTTTTTTAATTATAATCAATTGCTTTTATTTCGAATTAATTTTTTTTTGTTTTATTTTTAAAATTTTTCACTTTCAAACCATTTATACTTATTTAAAAAAAACAAGAAATGTGGAATTCGGCAGAGATTTCTTTTTAAGAGAATTTTTAAGTTATATTAACAAAGTTAGCAGACCATTTATGATAGTTAACCATAAAAGTATCATTGTTGTGGTGTAATTAATATGTGAAACCACTCGATTTAATAATCAAATAAAAAGATTGACAAATGGTGTTTCTTTGAAAATGTCAATTTATTATGGTACAATTTATTATGTAAACTGTTTTTCAAAAGTCGGTACTGTCATATTTTTAGAACTTCCTAAAGTCCCGTTTTTTATTTTCGTTTTTTCCTAAAAAAACAAAAAACAAAAAATCGAAAGTACCGACTTTATTTTGAAAAAAATACCAATCCCGTTCAATTATTTTCGTACAAATTCGGGAAAACGTTGGAATATTAGCCATCTTTTTCCAAAAAACCCGATCCCGTTATTTGATTTCACCATAACTCGAAACTTTGCAACATATACACAGCATTGTTGGCATAAAAGCACAACAATGAACGTTTAAGTGAATTTGGATGGTGTTGTTCGTGTCGAGTTTTAACTGAATATTACTCTCGTTAAAATTTAACTGAAATTTAAAACAAACTGTGGTTATCTTCTCTGAATAAAAAATAATGAAATAAAGAGTTCCAAAAACACCAAAAATTACAGCAAATGTTTGATAATTTTGACAGGCATAAGTCAAAATTGTCAAAGGGCAACACTAGAAAAATAATACAAAATAACAATATTGTTTTGTTATTGGATATTTTAAAAAAGATGTTCTCACTGAAATGCTCAAAAAGAATGTCGACTTTATAAAACCCAACAAAGATAAGTTATCAAATCATTTTGTTATTTTTATTGTTATTGTGACAACACTACTAAGCATACTAATCTTCGAACTAAGCTTTTGTTTTGTGAATATTTCATTAATTATTAAAATGTTTGATAATGAAAAAAATGAAATTAAGTTTATTTGCTTTTGTACTAAAATGCACTTTTGGGATCATTCACGTGTATTTCAAAAACAAAAATCCCGTTATTTCGAATTTTATATGGAATTTTTTAATGCTTAAAAATTCTTCAAGTAAAAAAATATTTTTTGAAGACCGTTTTTCTCTTTTTTATTTGGAAAAAAATAAGCGATATTTATTACAAAAAAACGATTCCCAAAAATAATAAACAAAATAAATGCAAAAAATCGGGACACCTCAGTACCGACTTTTGAAAAACAGTTTATTTATGGTTTTTGAATCACTTTATAAATATAAATAATATTTATATAATATATTATATGGTACTGTTTATTATGAAGGCCGATTATGTTTTGTGGAAAATTTTCTGTCCAAAATGGTAATTTGTATCATACTTTTTATTATAATGTAATTATTTATAACTAATAAATTGATATGAAGCGGTTAGAAAGATGGAAGCAGTTTTTTGCCCCCTGTATTGTTTTTTTTAAAAATATATTTTAAAAAATATTTATTATTTATTGGAATTTATAATTACTTACAATAAATAAATTAAAATAAGATTTGATGTTATCACGTCCAATCAACAATTATATTCTATGTATATTATTACATAAAAATATTATAATAGTTGCATTTATGATTATTTTATTTTTATAAAATATAATATCACTATTTTAAATAGTAATACTGGTATCTTTTGAAAACGATTTAATATTGTTTATATTTGTATTGATATTGTATATTTGTACAAATCAAAATTTCAAATAATTGAAGTAACATATTATAATCGAAATTTAAATACAAAACAAAACTAACAACCAAATTGATAATGTTTTTATTGAAATACTATATTTAAAACAAGTTTTAATTTAAAACTTAGTTGTGGAAATCATTATAACATGTCATTTTTAGAATTGTTATATTTGTATAATATTGTCTCGACTATGTATTGTTTTTTATTAGCATTTGTTTTTTGTACACAAGTATTAAATTGAACTTAAATAAGTTTAAAATGATAATTATGGTTGTAATATATACCAATTATTAAAAATTTCGCAAACATTTAAAAAAACAGCAAAATAAAATTTTATTAATTTTACTATAAAAAACAACCTATTTATATATATTTTATTTTTGCATTCCATGGAAACTGGTTTGTCCAGTGGACATAAAATAATACACAAATCCAGTAAGCGAATCTCATCCAGTCAGACGTTTTAAGTGTGTGTTGTTACATAATAAATTAGTTAAATATTTTAAATATATTGTGGGTATGTTTGATAATTATTTGAAGTTTTTTACATGAAAAACAAAGCAAAAGTCAATTATTGTTGATTTTTGATATTAAAATACAATCAAATTATGTTGTGTAAGTTTTAAGTTACGATTTATAAATAACAACATATTATCAAACAACATAAATTATGTTAATTAAGGTATTTGGTCTTGTTGATCAAGTTAATATAAAAAAATTGTTGTTTTTCGAACTGTTTTCAACACTTTTTCTATTGTTGTAGTTTGTGTTGTTAACCAATTTAATGGTATTAATCTTTCTTTTTATAAAACTGGCTGAAAGGGGCATTTCACAATTAAAGACATCATTCCCATCAACTTCTTCAATTTAAATTTTCGCGTCATTTTCTTCGAAATACTCGACACACAACATTTTGGCGTTGAACTTTGTGTTGATTTCCGAGAGGTTGAAATCTTTGATGTTTCCAAATGATTTGAAGTACTCAAATAATTCCGAATTTGCAACCAAGTTGTGGTAAGTGTTTTTTATTACCACACCCAAACATTTCTCTGTCTCCTCTTTGTAATGTTTAACACTAAATTTATTGGTGTCAATTTTTTTGATTTCAGAATAATTCTTGAAAACATTCTCGACATTTTCAGAGTGCTGAATTTGATGATGGAATAGACACCACATTTATTACAATTCAAATTAAATGACTTAATTTAAACATACTCACACAGACTTGAACGGATTCGTCTGTAGACTCGGGTTTTAGACCAAAAATAGTGTAGGTATATTTTTTATGAAGCAAGCTCTTTTTTGAAACCTTTTAATATATTTGGATTGGCTCATTTTTAATTCTGTATGATGTTCTAGTTTGATATATTCTAAGTGGAGTAAAGTGGTCATGAAATACGATCGATACGGTTGAGCCTTTAAGTTCGATACTTTCAATTGATTTTGCATCTTTTTGAAAGGTGCTTCTAATATCGTTGTAACACACGCCGCTTGGAAGAGAATAAAGAATAAGTGTACGGTTAGTTTGAAACGTGTCAATAGTAGTCATAGTCAAATGGATTGAATGTGGTTTTTTAATTTTGTTTAAATCCAATTAATGTATTAAATTGTAAAATATAAATACTATAACACATAGTTATTATTCTTTTGATGTAATTCAATCTATTGTCTCATCAAATTTAAAGTCTCATCAAAACATATATATACTTTTATTATTGTTTATATTAAAAATTATAATAATATATGATAATTACTTTTTATTAGTTTCATTTTATTAATCATAATAAAATTAAAAATAAATTATTAGTAAAATGAAACTGAAACAATGAATTCATGATTGAAAACATCTCAGTGACTTAAAAACGTTTGTTTTATTTTTATAAAGATCATAAAAATAACTTAAAATTGTTTATATCATGTAGTTTTATTATCATAATATATTGTTTAAGCTTAGTATAAAAAACAACTTTTATCATTCAAAACACTAAATTTTGTTAAAAATGAACAAAAAGATATATGAAATATTTTTAATTAAATATTTGTAATCTTAATATATGCTATTTCATAGTTCCATTATCATAGTGATGATTTGACTTTTGTAAATTCAATACACAATAGCAATATATACGATAATTATGATTTATTGTTTGTAAAGACAAATTCAATTCTGTTTGAATTTAATTTTAACAATATTGTGATGTTTAGTATCAATCAAATCTGACTTGATACTGTTTGTTTTTTAATAACAAATAATATTGTTATTATAAATAAATAATCATTAAAAGTTGATTGATTAATAATAATTAGGTTTTGATTATCATTTTTTTCAACATAGTAGTATATAAATTATGCGGATTTGGGGTGCACTCTAATTTCAACTAAAATCGCGAGGGGACGGATCTTTTAGATCCTAAGGCTCAGAGAGCCGCACGCGTTTTCAAATTTTCCCAAAATTTAGAAAACTTTTATTTTTCTAAAAAGTTTCATTTGAAATTTCATTTTTTTTATTTCTAAGAAAGGATGTGTGATAACAACGAGATTAAATTTGATAATAAAGAATTTGAAAATAACATTGTTAATAAATTAGAAGAAGATTCTAAATATGAAATTATAAGTTTCAAACCAATTAAAACTAAATTTGGAAATACTTATATAATTAAAACTAAAGATCATAAAAAATATTATGTTAATACAAAGATAAGCAAATATATTACAAGATTCAAAACACAATTTAAGAAATATGAAGATAATGATGAAAATAATAAAGTTTTCATGATTATTAGAACAGATAAATACAAAGAATTTGAAAATGATAAAGGAGAAACAATTAAATTCTTAGAATTGAATATTGTTTCTAGATAAATGAGTGAAATATCAATTTTTATTTTTAGTAAAATGAGCGAGATTAATAATAATAAAACACTAGAAATAATTATTCTTCAATTAATTGAAATAAATAAGAAATTAGATATATTAATTCCGAAAGAAAGTATACGGGACATAGTCCAGAGGACCGTAGATACTGTTGTAGTATCAGAAAAGAAACATTTAAAAGTGACTTCGAAAGAAGGAAAACAAATAATACACAAATTTATTAAAGAACGTAAAGAAGATATATTCAATCTTCCTATTAATAAACGTAATTCATTCGTAAGAGAAGAATTATTAAAATTAGATGTCGAAGCATCTTATAACTGTATTGCTAAATTACTAAAAACATTAACAACTAATTCTGAATAAATATTATATTAAATGAGTCTTAACAATTATGCTAATTATATGATACAAAAACATGCTCCTAATCAAGATGAAACAACTATGAATATTATTCATCCAGAAGTTTTTGTAAAACATAGATCTATAAACCTATTAATAGGTAAACCTGGATGTTCTAAAACAACGTCTATTTGTAAAGAACTTATTAAAATAGATAAAGTTTCTAATAGTTTTCATCTTATTATTTGGGTTAATAATACAGGAAGTGATCAAACTTTATTACATTATGAGGGTTTACTTAATATTCCAATTATTAAGTTTACATATGATCAATTTGAAAAAGCTTATCCTAAATATCTTGAAATTAAAGAAACTTATAATAAAATGATTAGAAAAGAAATACCTAAAGATGAATCTATATTAGAGTGTTTATATTTAGATAAATTTAGTGATAAACCATTAGAAACAATTATTGTTTTAGATGATGCTGTTAATTGTTTAAAAAATGAATCATCAATATTATCTAAATCATTATATAAAACTAGGCACACCAATTGTTTATTCTTTATATCTATTCAAATATGGAGAGGTATACCAGCACAAATAAAATCAATACTATCTTCAGTATGGATATTTAATTCATTTTCTCCACAAATTCTTCATCATATTTATAAACAAATTACTACAGATATCTCATTTGAAGAGTTTCAATCAGTTTATAATAAACTCGAAAAATATGAAAAAATTATATTTGATTCTATTACGAATGAAATAATTGTGGATTAGATTTAATAAAATCTCTAAATATATTTTCAAGAGTAGTTAATCTTTCTTCTATATTATTTTTAGTATTTTCTATCTTATTTGGATATAATATTATTTTTCCATCTCTTCTTCCTATTTTATAACCATTAATTTTATATCTCAAATTCAATGATTTAGTTTTAATTTCATCGATTTCTTTCTTGTTTTTATCATAATATTTAAGAAATTCTGATTCATTATCAAATGATTTTGCATCATCTGATTGTAATTTATAAACACTCATTTTTTAAGATGAAAATATAAATTATCTAATCTTAAAACCATTTAAAACTCTTCTTACGGTTCTCCGAACCTGAGGAACGAAGTTCCGTATCTTTATCACTACGTTGAGTATTCATTAATTGATCAACAAATTTATTAGAATAAGAAGTTGTATCTGGTACATTGTTTATTTTTATTATAACGTTGCTTGTTGAACATTGATTCTATACTTTTATTATGAATAATAGCCCAATTATTAATTTCTTCTCTATTTTTAAGATAAAATGGAGTAATTGGAATATCAATATTCAAAATATAATGATCGCCTTTCATTAAAGAATCTCTATATAAAAACATTTCTAAATTATATTTAGCATCTTTAAGTTCACAACCATAATAATCTATTTTACGGTTTTTATCATGTTTTTTATTATTGTCAGTACATTCTCTATTAATTCTAATTCGAATATGAACCGATTTACATAATTCATCTAACATTTTAGCTTTTTGATAACGACCTCTACAATGAATTAATACTAATTCTAAAGTTTCATCATCGACATTAGCTTGTTTTAAAGCATAAGTGAAACAATTTAAATCAAATTCTGATCTAACCTTTCCATTTTCATCAATCAATGAACTGAATATTTGTGCTTTAGCAAGATATTGACCAAATATTTCAAATTCTGGTTTATAATGATAGGGGAAAAAGCTTCCGCCAGTAGTTTTGTATTGATGAATAAGATCTTCAGTATAATGATATGGAGATATTTTTAATTCTAATATGAATAATGGTTCTGGAATAGTTTGTTGAACATAAAAAGTAGAATCTATAGAATCATTTACTTCTTGTTTATTGATAAAACACATGGATTCTTCAGAAACAGAATTAAGAAATTCATCAATGGCGTCTTTGGTATTTAACATATAAGTTTTCCATCCATCTTGACTAAGTAAATATTTATAAACTATTTCAGTTGTAGAAGGAACTGATTTAATTAAATCGATAAAATACTCTCTCACTAATTGAATTCTTTTTAATTTTTCTCTAAAACCACATCTAAAATCTGCTTTAATTATTTTATTAACTCTATCATAAGTTACTTTAGTTTTAATTTCAGTATGATCTTCAATTTCTTCAATCATATCTTTATATTCTTCCATATTGTTTTCATATTGTTCTTTTTCTTTCAATTCTTTAAAATAATTCTTCCTTTCATCGTTAATTCTTAATTCTTCTTCAAATTTTTTATACATATCTTCTCTCATTAAATCATCATTATCTTCAATATCATCAAAAGAAATATTATTTAAACTCCATTCTAAATTCTTTTTGTCAAGTTCTTTTTGAATTTTTTCTTCATCTAAATCTTTGATTAATGTTGCTTTTTTATTAATTAAACCAAAAGTTTGTTTATCGGTTTTGTTTAATTTATTGAAAACTTTTGATAAAAATGGTTGTTCTAATTTAATAGTACTTTTCTTGTTATCTTCCATTCTTTTTAATTGAGCTTCCAATTTTGCTTTGTAATGTAAATATAAATCTCTTGTTTCAATGTCCATAGCGATTAATTCTTTTCTGCATTCTTTATTATTTATTTTAGTAGAAGCGGACTTAATAGTTCCAGCTTTAATAGTAAAACAGTTTAAAATATCTTCTTCAGAATAAGTATTAGTAAAATTATAAAAATTTTTAATTCTGTATTGTTCTTTATCAGTGTTCATTTTATGGAAATAAAAAAAATGAAATTTCAAATGAAACTTTTTAGAAAAATAAAAGTTTTCTAAATTTTGGGAAAATTTGAAAACGCGTGCGGCTCTCTGAGCCTTAGGATCTAAAAGATCCGTCCCCTCGCGATTTTAGTTGAAATTAGAGTGCACCCCAAATCCGCATAATTTATATACTACTACATCAATATATTATTTTAACTAATTTCATCGCAAAACATTATTAATAATTCTTATTTCAAATTGTTTAAAACGATAATTCATTATAAAATGATAAAAATCTCATTACAACCAAATAACAATGAGTGAAACATATGACTTGATATCCCAGTTAAGTCAACAAGTGCAAGAATGTATGGCATTCTATTCAAACGAACTTTCTAAAAGAGACCAACGCATTACCACACTTGAGAAAGATGTCGCCGAATTAAAACTGTAGTATTAAATACACCATCTACACTTGTAAAACAAAGTGAATATACTTCTGATCACAAAGAAACAACATTCAGCAAAGACGCAGATGACAATACCATTGAATCATTGAGCAACATGTTCCACACCAACACTTGTGATATTGAGAACCACACAACAGTCACATATACCAGGCTTCTCAAAAAGCTTCAGAAAACATTTAAAAACCTTCAATTTTACGTCGAGCCAGAAATGTCGTTTGTACAACAGAAAAGCACGTTTACAAAGAAGACAAATGGCAAAGAGGCAATTCACTCAACTGGATTTTGGCGCAGCAAAGAACACGTTTTTGTGAAGCACACCAAAACATCAGTCGTTTTTGAAAGAACTCCAATTTATTACTTTGAAGTCGCTTTACAAGAAATTGTAGCAAAAGATGTTGGACGTTCTATGGTAGTCTCAATGGGCGTTTCAGAAACAAATTTGAACCTTCCAATTTGTAGAAATCATGTTGGGTGGAAAGAAGGCGCTGTTGGAATGCACTCGGATGATGGAAAGATGTACAACATGAAAGGAACAGGAGAAGATATAACTGAAAGATTTAAGAATGGAGATGTCATGGGATGTGGGTATTTGGCTGATAAGAAAATAATATTTTTCACAAAGAATGGGCACTTCTTGCTGGCTGTGTCATATGATAGAAGAAGGTATAGACCATCAATTGTATGTGATGGAATGGGTGAAATAGATGTCGGTTGGGGTCTCAAGAAGTTTGAATTTGATTTTGATGATATACCAGAACAAAATATTGAATCAAACATTCAAAAATAAGTCATCGTTTAAGTATTAATCATTTATTAAACAATTCGTCTTATATTCTACCCTTAAATACACCTCAAGTAATTTTATTGTTTAAATATTATATTATACTTTTGTAAATAATTTATATTTCCATTAACAGTTGCATCAATCAATACTTTCAAAGAACTATTGAATTTAACATTTAACGCCATATACTTCATTTTAAAAGTTGAGTAACAAATGGGTTGTGTTAATGTACCATATTTTTCAAAAGGAATATAAAATGTAATAAACTTTTCAGGATGTTCTGTTAAATACTTTGTGTCGTTGAGTGTAAAATTTAACCTTAAAAAACAGATAGACCATTTTGGACTTTGGCATTTAACCCAATTGTAGCTTTTGAAAACTCTCCAAAATGAACAAACATATCAAAATAGAAGTCGTCCACATTTCTTTGCGGATCGTCTTCGTATAAGATAACACTGTAACATATGATCTCTCAATTTTTATCTAAGTTTGGAATGGCATGTGCGTAACAATCACTATTTGCTCACAGGCAGAATTGGTGACTTCTATGGTCACTAAAATATTTTCATAACCAATTTTTTAAATATCAAACTTAATATGAGAAAAGTTCTTTACAATGTAAAACATTTTGAAACACTTACCAAATCGATATTTATTTTTATAAAAACAAAATACAGTGTTAATGTCATTTGTTTCATTTTAGTCGAAAACAAAATTTTCACTAATTTGTATTTTAGTGATGAACTCTTTTAAATGTAACAGAGAGTCTTTCAATATTAAAGAATAAAATGTAACTTATTTTGAAATTTTTCAATATATTTAATTTCATCTTTAAGCTTGTATTATATTTTGTATATATATATATATATATATATATATATATATATATATATATATATATATACTCTTGTATATATTCACGATTCATACAAGAGTTGTATGATATTTATAATACAATTTTAAGGGTGATCATTTTACCCACAAACACAAATAATATTATTATTATCATTTAAAATTATATTTTAAAAAATTTAATATGATATAAATATTAAATTGTATTATATTCATTTTCCCACACTTGCTTTTTTTATATTTTTCGTATAAACGTTTGTACTTTCGTCAAATGTTTAATTTCAGATTCTCGAAACACAAACAGGTAATACAATGTCTTTCAAATTTTGACATCTTTTAAAACTTTTATATACAATTATTCCAAATTTATTTTCCAATTCAACACGACTAAATTATTTACATACATAAACATGAACATGCCAAGCCTTGTATTTTTGGTGTATAACTACGTCTCTTATCGATTTGCAGTAACAAAACGTGAATTTTACAATTATAACAATATCACTTGGGATTTCTGTACTGAGCAATTAACAGCACCAAGAAAAGCACTCGTTTATTATTAAAGTCACACTTTGTGGTATATTTAAAATTGAATAACTTTAATATTTTGAAAAGCACTATCTGCTAATTGAAATAACTGAAATTGGAATATTTATTTCTCTTAACATGACACACCCATTAAAACAAATTTTTCCAACTTGCGTCACACTCTTCAGTAATGTAAATTTTGTAAGTTCAATACAAAGTGCAAATGCACTATATTGAAAATTATATATTGTGTTTTTTGAAAGTTAAATAACATTTGGTCATGTGTAATTGTAAAACCCGACTTGCCTTTGAAATATATATTTTTTGACATTTATATTGTCAAAATTATTTTTGAACTTAAAGATTTTTTCCAAGTACAAAGACAGTTAAAGGATAATTCAGTGATTTAATGGCACCATTTTTACAAATAGCGTTTCTTCTAATTTACTGACATTTTGTAAAACTTCGATTGATCGAATTATTTTGAAAAATATTTGGTTTGTGTAAGTTAATACTAAACTTTGAAATGACAAATAAGAGACAGCATTTACGTTAATGTAATCAGTGAATGACGATTCGGACCAAATGTTAATTTGAAAAAAATATAGTATGTCGAAGGAATTGTATTGTGAAAATGTTATTTTCATGATTTGGAAACAACATTAACGTCCCATTAGTTTAAAGTATCATCTTGTAAAACCCATCAATTCGACTCAACACTTTAAATTTTTAAATTAATTTATGTTGGGTTTTAACAAATTTAAACAACTGGATTTTAAAAAAGAGTATCTTTAATTAAAACTCAAATATGTTCTAATGTTGCGTATTTTTAATTTATTTAATCGTTGTTTGATTTTGGTTTTATTTATTATGTTTTTATTATTATTTTTAATTAAAAACTTGTGTTTCAAATATACCTTTTCTATCTCAGGCACAAAATTCTAAATTGAAAGAAATTTTGTAAATTAATCAATCAATAAATTGTTGTAAAAAATAAACATTGATATAAATTAAAAAATATAACAAAAAAAATTCCGATAATTTGATACTTCAGACTTTGTATTCGTAGTTTATTTAAATATAGAAAAAGTTGTTGATTATATCTTAAATTGTGATTTATTTTCTAAAAGCAGTGAAGAAGGTGGTGAAAGTTGCGAAAGAGTTTCAACTGAAGTATAATTTGTCATTTAATTGTTTTAGTTTCAATATTATTTTTAATTTTATAATAAACATGTCATCAGATATTATATTGATATTTTGATCAATAAATCGCCAAAAAGAATTAAAAAAAACTAAATTCGAAGGTTTAATATTGGATTAGAAAAAAATAACAAGATTGTTTATAATAAATGACTTGACAGTCCATTTTGATCTACTAACCATTGAGAAAAAGAAAGATATAATTTTCGACTTGAATGCCAAATAAGATCAAGGAGTTGAATGCCGAATTTAAACTGTTGAAAAACAAGTTGACTATACAAATTATGACGATGATAGTATTAAAGTAATGAAACAAAAATACTAAGACTTTATATTAAAAATTTAAACTTAACTTGATCAACATAAAAAGACCACGCAAAACTCCAATTAATCAAAAGAAAAGATGAGAAAATTGTTTTTAATATAACAGTATGAGATAAAAATATTGACAAAAACGTCCAGATATCTTAACAAATTAAGGTCAAGACCATAAGAGACAAAAACATTTCATTCAAATTGTAAAAACAAAAACCGAATTTGACATATAATGGGATGAATGCGATAACTTGAAAAACGAAATTTTTCAATGTAGACTGAGTTGATAACATGTGAACAAGGTGCCAAGACATACAAACAGTCAAAGAATGTGTTCTTGAAGTCAACTGTTTATCTTTTCTATCCGTGAGACTCCCAGCCATTAAACACTAGCAGCAACACATTAAACTTGTTGGTGCGATTTTTTTTTCAAATAGAACAACGCTGTATGTGCTTTTTAAGAATACGCGTCCATACTCCTACCACGTCTTAAATTAGTTGTGTGGTTATTTCCAACAACAGCACCGATGTCTCTTTTGTCTGGTTTTTCGAAGTCTGCGACAACTTCAAGATTTACTATTGTCTCCGCCTTGTGTTTCATGTCTTCTATTTGCTGTGCAAGTGTATTAAGCTCTTCGCTAGCCACAACAGCCGAGTTAATAATTATCAGTTCATAGTAGCCCTTATTCAACTCTTATGATAACCGAGTTTGAAAAATTCAAACCTATTTAAAATTGTTTTTCAAATGTCGGTTTTTTCTCCAATGCACCACAGGTTCCTTTTTAACAACATTAGTTTAGTATGTTCGCAACATTTATCACACTTTCTTTTGTTGCGCCAGCACCCAAAATGGTGTGGATTTAATAAATGAACAGAATTATAAAAATCTTCGACTCTTTCACTTATTTCAAAACATCCCCTGATAACTATTTTGAAGGACTCATCTGCTCTCTGTATTGCCACTAGCTATCAGTGCACCCACATTAAGTACAACGACTGTGTACTGTAACTTCAAAGGAACATCATTTGCTATTTTTTGAGCCAACTTTTAAATAATACCCGTTTCACCAACACCAAGATCACCAATTGATTGTTTGGCAAGAAGTTAGCATTGATGTATCTCTTTGATATTAATGCAGCTGCAACAAAAGCATGTCCGATACTATCGGCCCATAGTGGCTTTCTCCTGTTGTACAGGCATACAAAATGGTGTGGCTTTTATATATAAACAAAATAATACGGATCTTCTACTTTTTCACCTTTTTCAAAACAGCATTAAGTCGCTCATTAAACATTCCTTCATACTTCCATCAGCAATCGGCGCACCCATATTAAGTGTAATGACTCTTCAATGCTATTTTAAATTGTTATTTAATGCGTTTAACTTCAAAAATAACTGTTTCACCAAAACCAAGTTCAACAATCAATAATAGAAAAACCTATTTTATTCGACAACAAAACAAATTTGCTGTAGTATTATTTTAATTAAATGTTTATTTATTATTAATAATATTTTAATTAAAATATTCAAAATAAAGAAAGTAGTATCAAAATTTGGTTACCTCGTCACTCGGGACCTTTCCCTCCGGTCAGGTCAACCTCGTTGAGGGGGCTCCGCTTGGCTCCACCCCCTTTCGCCAACATAATTTTCAGTTATTAAAGGGTTTCTTGAGGATAAGGTGTATCCTCAGGATTAAAGCTATCCTTATTAAAAAATATTTTTCTGAGGATACAAAAATCAAATCCATAAGGGTCAGTTCCCCATAAGGCCCACTCTCATAACTCAAGTTATAATTTAAACTTAATATTTCAAGTCAAAGTTCAATTTTAAATTATGGTAATAATTTGTCATAAATGCCAAAAAATTAAATACAATCAAAAAATCGCCACAATAATCAGTAAACAAAAACAATAATTATATCTCGCGAACTTGAGACGGGAAATAACAAAACATGAATTAAACGTGTTCATATTATGATTATATACTTATTGAAATTATTTCCGAATCCGTCTTTATAACATAATAATTAAAATTTACATTTAAATTGATAATTGTTTGATAATCAAAATGAAAATTGAAAAAGTCGAAAACACTGATTTAATAAAAATGCATTTTTAAAAAAACAAATTTATAAATATTTTTGTAATTTATGCAATTATTCAAATTTATTGTAATAACAAAGTTAATCATATTGTGTATATTTTAAAAAGAATATTTCATTTTGATATTAACTTGTGTTTTAAACAGATTTACAGTTCTGAGGATGGCAATTATTTTCTGAGGATGACAGAAATAGAAAGTTTACACTTTTACATCTATCTGAAATGTATATTGAGTAAGTTACTATTTTTGAATATGGGAACACGTCATTTCACTTCTTAGATGTTTAAGTCTGTGTTGATAAAGTCTGTTTGTTACACGACTTACCATCCTCAGAGATATTTATAGCACTGCCACTATTGATTTAAAATTCTATATTTAAAATTATCAAAGACGAGTTGGCATTTTCATTATTTCAATATGCAAATTAATTTGAAACGCTATATTTTAATGTTAATTTTGTTTAATAAATTATATTAATTGATCAGTGAAATAAATAAAATGTGTTATTGTCGAATATAAATGTAATTTTATCTAATAAACAAAAAATAGTATTCATATTATTTATAGTTGTTTGTTAAAACTTGTATTTCAATGAAAAGAAACTTGCCAACACAAAAGATTTTTAAAAATCCATTTAAAGATGATTTTGATTTCGATTTAGTTGAATTTCCTTCTTTAGTTCCTAGTAAAACAGAACCGAAAGTGAATGTACGTAACAATGAAAAAATCGAAAAAACAATATCCGAAAAAATTGTTAAATCTTCAATAAAACAACAAAAAAATACAAAAATATCAATTAAAAAAAGTGAAAATGTTGAAAAAGATTTTATCGACAAAAAAACTAAGCAAACAAACATAAAGAAAAAAAAATTAAAGAATGTTCAAAAAACGAAAAAGATAAAAAAGGATCAAGAAAAAAGAAAAAATATAAATTAGCAACTCAAACAATTCCTCAAATAGATTATGTGCTTACACAAAAACAAATTGCTTATGATAAAATGCCTTTTGATGACGAACATGTTATTGAACCAGATGATTTGTTTGTGTTGAGTAATTGTTTTTGCCCGCCTTTGACTGTCATTTCAAAAGAAGAAAAATACAACAATTACACAAAACTAGAAAATTGCAATTTATTTTCAATTTCTGGTGAAACACTTGAAGATGAATGTGATAACATTCAAAATAAAGAAATAATGGACGAAATTGCAGAAAATGATGAAAGTTACTATTTTTATATTGGAATGAGTAAATGCGAATTTGAAAAGTATTACAAACTGATTACATCGTCGCAAGTTACTTTTGTGGGTTTTCCAAATGTTAGAAAGTGTTGTTATTTTTCAGTGGAAAAATCTGCAATTTTAGGAAAAAGAAATAAAAATGCGTCACTTTCATACAAATCTTTGACATTTCTCGTTTTAGTTATACTGAGATTCGGATTAAACTATTTGTTGACTTTTGTGTTATTGCGTTTAGAAAGGTTTTGTCATTTTTCAAAACGAGGGGAAGTGTGTTTCGAAAAAATGAAAAGAATAGAAACAGAGGAAGAATACATTTTGAGAATGAAAAAGAATATGTCAAATTATGTATCTAAACAATACCACGACTTTAAGAATCACTTTGGCGAGACAATTTATGAAAAAATGGTAGTTAAATTGGGAAATAGTCCAAATGTGTTGATTCCATTTGCACTTGGTAAAAAAGTTAAAGATTTGAAAATAATGCCAGAATTAATTAACAGTTACTGGGCAATCGATTCTAAAACAACAGCTTCAAATTGTATTTTAACAAAAAATGGAAAAGTGAGAGAAAAAAAATTGTATTCCAAAAAAATAAATGGTTCGGGAATGAAATTTGAAATTAAAGTGAACGTACAAGGATTTGTTTTAGATTCAAATGTTTGTGAAGGTTCAATAAACGATTCAAAATTGCACAGTTGTAACAGATCAATGGTTAAACCCGGTGAATTTATTTTGGGAGATTTGGGATATTTGAGAAAAGATGAAGATTATATGGATGTTCCAATTAAAAACGCAAAAAGTGAAATATGCGAAGAAAAACGTGATTTTTATCACAAGTTTAACAAAGTCCATTCCAAGTCAAGGAATGTCGTGGAACACGTTTTTGCGTCTTTGACAAATCAATTTCGTATTTTTAGATCAGTTTTTGGATTCAACAAAGAAGACTTTGGCTATCTCGTCAGAATTGCATTAACTTGTTATAATTTTTTATTGCCAAGAAAACCAGTTATTGATTTTTCTAAAACAATTCCATCTTTTAAACATAACGATGAAGAATTGTATGTATTTATTGAGAAAGAAATGGACAACCTGAATGAAATATCAAAGTATGAGACGATTGACAATGATTCAATTTTGAATAATTTTATTAAAAAGTCAAAAAATAGTCAAATTGACAATTCTATTCCCGAATTTAAATTGAGTGAAATTGATAAATTTTCAAGTGAATTATTAAAAAGAAAAAAAGAAAAAGTTGAAAATTATTATTTCAATTTGTTCAGTGAAGAAAATATGCGACAAACGGTACAAAGAACAGATGAAAATTTGTTATTTTTAAAAAGGGAATTTTCTTCACTCAAAACTTCTATTGAAGATATACACCATTTAATCGGGAAAACATGTCAAACGAATAACAATAGTCACAAGTCAGTAGAAAATGAAATATCAATAATAAATAATACACAATTATCAAGTTGTAAGTCTTTAATAGAGGAAACACAGAAAACCAACCAAATAATAGACTGCAATGATAATGTTAGTGATATTTCATTTGATTTGGATAAAAAAACGTTTTTATGTAATGAAACAGAAACATTTATAGAGACAGATCCAATTTATCGTGTTAAAAACGGAAAATTAAATGATGACGACATCTTGTGTCTATCATCTCAAATTTTGAATTATGTACACATTGATAATTCTATTGTAGCATCTACATTTTTCTTTGAAAGCATTTTTAATACATTTGACAAAACAAATAATGATAATTCCTTAATAAACAGTCACAGAAACTTGGATTGTTATTTAAACCAAAAATACATATTTTTCCCTTTATTCTCCGGTCTACGTACAAATGGTCATTGGTCTCTATTAATTTTACATAAACATGATGATGGATTTGAATCATTTATCGTGGATAGTCTTGGAATTGAAAAATACAATTTCAATACGCAAATTTATTATTTGGACAAAATAAAAACATTTTTTTCTTGTCTTACGGGATTTTCGATTGAAAAACACAAAATTGAAAATGCAATATTAATTACTGATGTTGTTAGCCAAGAGAATGGAACAGATTGTGGTCGATTTGTACTTTTTTATATTTATTCAATTTTAATTAATCAGAACGAAGAAATACCAAAAGTACTTGGTAAACTTACTTTCAGTCATTTTCAAAAATTTGTAGATGATTATTTATCAAGTGGTTTATATTTTGGTAATAAAGAACAATTCATACCAAGTAAATAATTCAATTATCGTTGTGTTCGTTTTTTGAATATTTGCAATAAATTGATAATCAAAATGAAAATTGAAAAAGTCGAAAACACTGATTTAATAAAAATGTAATTTTAAAATAACAAATTTATAAATATTTTTGTAATTTATGCAATTATTCAAATTTATTATAATAACAAAGTTAATCATATTGTGTATAATTTAATATGATTGTTTCATTTTGATATTAACTTGTGTTTTAAACAGATTTACAGTTCTGAGGATGGCAATTATTTTCTGAGGATGACAGAAATAGAAAGTTTACACTTTTACATCTGTCTGAAATGTATATTGAGTAAGTTACTATTTTTGAATATGGGAACACGTCATTTCACTTCTTAGATGTTTAAGTCTGTGTTGATAATGTCTGTTTGTTACACGACTTACCATCCTCAGAGATATTTATAGCACTGCCACTATTGATTTAAAATTCTATATTTAAAATTATCAAAGAATTTTCATAAAGTGGGTTTTGATAATTGATTATATCAAAAATCGTCAAAACACAACAAAAACGCCAATTAATATATAAAATTGATTAATAAAAGAAACACATTTCTATTGAGAATTAATATTGTATAATAAAAAAAATAATATAAACATATATTTCTTGTGTGTATATGTTTTGAAATATAAATAAAACCGTTTAAAACAAAAATGATTTTATTTTAAAAATTTGTTTATTTATCAATCGTTGTTTCATCGATATCCAAAACCTCGCGTTTTGAATTTGCGCAAATACAGAAATTGTCATCGCATAGAGTATACGTTATTAATATGTTATTTGCTATCATTTTTTATTGTTTGAAATATCATGAATTGATTTATAATAAATTATTTTTGTAAAAAAATTAAAAATTGTTTGATTAATTTGTTTTGTGATTTTGATTAAAAAATCGACTTTTTCGATAATTTAAATGTCTGTCAAATGTTTTCATATAAACCAAGGTTAGTCTTGTGGTAAATCAGAAAATAGAAATAGATTATTTTTTGTAAAAATCAACTGAAAGAATCATCTTTCAAAAAATCCATAAATAGCATTTTTAAAGAAAATCACGTGTTTCAAAATATACCTTTTTGATCTTAGGCAAAAAAATCTAAATTGAAAGGAATTATGTTTAAGATATTTACCATCCTCAGAAAAATTAACAATCCTCATGAATCCCTTAAATACTCCAGGTTCGCGTTTTCAACGCTCTCATCCTTCGTACTTTTTTTCTACTTTATATATATTAATAAATAAAACTCCTGCTTGAAAAAAAAGAACAGGGTAACTATTGAAAAAATAGTACGGCGAATTTGAGATTAAAAGTATTTTAGGAACAATTTCCGAACTTTTATTATTTTTAATTTTATAAAAATGCAAATTAAAGTTGCAACTTTAAATAAAACAATTATTGAGATTCCTTATGGAGCAAATATTTTTCTGAAATAGAAGGATTTAATTTTCCAAATGGTATTTTAAATAAAGTTTTACCCAATGTTGGAGGAACTCATTTTGCGATAGTTTCCAAATATCCTTCAATTATATGTTCTCCTAAAATCGGAATGTTAGAATCTAAAATGAAACAACATAGAGGTCTTCTTTTTGTTAAAGAAGGTTCTAACGATAAAGAAACGATATGTGATTAATCATATTGTAATCCTAATCCCAAAATATTAGTAACATATGATTCTTTCTATAAATTAATTGAAAATATTCTAAATATAAACAGATTTAGAATAATTGTAGATGAATTTCAATTTATTCTATCTGATTCTTCTTTTAAATTAAATACATTAACGAGATCCTTAAATGCATTATCTGGTTTACAACGTGTTACTTACTTATCTGCCACTCTAATTCCTGATAAATATATCGAACTATTACCACAATTATCAAATTTACCTTATTATGAATTTAAATGGATTAATAACGAATCAGCACTTTGTGCCTCAGATTGAAGTATCGTCCCAGAAACAATATATTTTGAAGAGAAGCTCATGCCGAAGGCTGACCATTCTGAAAACATGTCTTATAATTTTGCGACAAATACAAACGATTATATTATTAAATTTAAAAAATCAAACAATCCTCTTGAGTATAAAATTAATTATTTAAAAACATGTAAATCTGGTATTTAAGAAAAGAAAAATGGAATTGAAGCTAAAGAAATAGTTTTATTTATCAATTCTATCAGTTCTATTCTTAAAATGTGTTATAAATCAGGATTAGATAAAAATGATGTTAATATTTTAATTAGTAATAATATTGATAATGTTAATAAGATTAATAATTTTAATAAGAAATATAATACTAATTATGAAATAGGAAGTCTGAAAATAGATGAAATAATAGATGATACTGAACATTTGGATTATTTTGGAAGAGTTGTAAACACCAATTATAAAAATGCTTATGCTAAAAATAATAAACGATTTACATTTTGTACTAAGGCTTATTCAGCTGGTTGTGATTTTTATAGTACTTGTGCTAAAACATTTGTTATTAATAATGTTAAATCCAATATCATGTTTGATATTTCAACTGAATTATTACAAATTATTGGAAGACAACATTTAGATTGCAATCCTCATAAAAATGAATTGACATTTATTTACACAACATCTTTAACAGAAAAGAAAGATAATTTAAACAAGGATTTGATTAAAGCCGAGAAGTTTATTGAAAATTACAATAGATTAGATTTGGAAGTTAAAGAAGATATTAATAAAGAAATCATGTCAAAGATTAGTCAAAATGCATATCGAGAAGAACATGATATATTTAAAAATTATATTTATTTGGATAATGAAATATTTAAATTAAATAATTTAGCAATTTGTTGTTATAAATTAAATAAAGAAATGTTAGAAAAAATGTATAAATCTAAAACTGAAGTTGATAATAATATTAATAATATATTTGAAAATCATGAAGAAGATAAATTCAAATTAATAAATACTCGTGTAACATATATAAATTATGCTGAATTATACATTAATTTAATTAAAGATCCAATTAAGAACAAATTTGATTTAGAAATTATTAACAATACATATCCATCTATAAAACAATATTATGAAAAATTAGGAGAAGATAAAATGAAAGCTTTGAATTAAAAAGAATGTAAAATGAAAAAGGAAGTATTATATAATAATATAATTTCAAATAATGCTGAAGATTTAATTAAACAAAGAATTACTAAAGATAATACAGTTAAAGAAGCGAAAGATATATTACAAGAAATATATTTAGAATTAAATATTAATAAGACAGCTAAAACAACGGTTATTGTCAAATTGTTACCTAATAATTATAAAATTACTAAGAAAAGAATTAACAAAATTCCAACAAATATGTTAATATGTTTTACATAATACTTGCATTTAGCATAATATTGACATATATGTCCCATTAAGTTGAAATCATGTTAAGTTTAATATTAAACATAGTTTATACATATTTTTAACATGTTATACATATAATTCCCACACATATTCCACATATATCCCTGATATATCCCGGTATGTTATTTTTGGTATTTTTATGTCTTATAAATGGACTTATTAAATAACATGAATAAATATTTCTCTACAAAGAACTCATCTGATTCGTTGAGCTTTGCTGCATCTGAGACGCCACTACGTGTTCCGACTTCGTTGTTAAAACAAAAGGTTGAAGAGAGTAAAAATAAAGATGATGAAGTAGATGAAGTAACAAATAATAAAACCCAAAATCATATACAAGAAAGAGATAAAAATAACCAAAATTATAACATGGATGAATTTGAGGAATTAAGAAGATGTATTAAAGAAATAAACAGATATATCGACAAACATCCTGATGTGAATAATAACGACACTAAAGATTTGAATGCTAGTATTTACATTAAGGGTTATGTATTTTGTAAAAATAAAGGTAAACTAGAAATTATTAAAAAGAGAGTAAGAATAGGTGAAAAACGTTTTACCAATGTATTCACGACACAAGTTAACGACGTAATAAGGAGTAAAATTTAACAACATAGTCGGAGTAAAACTACATGAAATTGAAGAAATAAAAGCTAAAAATAAAGAATTAATAGAACGTTTTAATAAATTAGAATATAATACTGAAAGAGTTATTAAAGGATTTGTAATTCCATTATTACAATATTATATACAATCTAACAAGTTTTCAGATGATGATGTAGATAAAAATATTAAACATTATAATTAATCTTTCTTAATCCATTCAGCTATTGTTTTATCAAATGGATTATCAAATAAACTAGTACTAAATGAAATTGTTTTAGTTTTCATAATTCGCTTTGGTTTATTTTTATCTTTTGGAATAATTTCATAAAGCTCGCATTTAACTTTAATTTTATAAGCGTTCCATGTTTTATTATTTTTAGCACAACTTGGTTTATACTTCTTAAACCAGTTGGTTTTAAGATAAATATTTCTTTGGATACTTCATTATAATATAAATCTTCATCATGACCATTTATTTTAATAATATGTTTACAAGTAGTTAGAATTTTATTTTTAAAATGAGATATTAAATCATTTCCAGTTTCAAGTACAATATTGTTTGAATCATCATATATGACTTTACAAGTCTGAGAAACTTCGTTCTGTACAACTTTGGTTTGCATTTTTATAAAATAAAAAATAATAAAAGTACAAAAAGCGTTCCTAAAATAATTTTAATCTCAAATTGGGTTATAAATAGCCGTATTATTTTTTTCAATAGTTACCCTGTTTTTTTTTCAAGCAGGAGTTTTATTTATTAATATATATAAAGTAGAAAAAAAGTACGAAGGATGAGAGCGTTGAAAACGCGAACCTGGAGTACTTTAATAACTGATAATTATGTTGGCGAAAGGGGGTGGAACCAAGCGGAGCCCCCTCAACGAGGTTGACCTGACCGGAGGGAAAGGTCCCGAGTGACGAGTCAACATGATTTTCATACTACTCTGTTATTCTAAAAGTCAAGAAAAAAATATTAAATTGTCTATCAAAAAACACGATTAAACAATATTAATATTCAGAATATAGTTGTAATCAAACAAAAAATGAATAAACAATTGAATTCCAAATTTTATACAACTTTTACAATCATAAAAAATTTTTGATGTAAAAATAAAAAAAAATGATAAACAATAACATATTTATTGTTATAATTATTATTTTGATATTTTAACAAACAAGTAACACAACAAAAAAGTTCTAAGGAAGTATTTTTTAAATTCAATTCAACACTCATTTTATTTAAAAATCAATTTTATTTTATTTTTAGAGCAAATTGACATATGTATATTATTTTTAGTTGGATAATGTTGAAATTTATTATATAGAGATTGCAATTTTGTTGAGTGTTTGTTTTTGTTGAAAATAATTATTATTTATTACATTTTTATGTTTTATAATTATAAATCTTTTTATAAACAATTGATTTCTTTGATTTAACCATTCTATGATAATATTGGGGCAGACCTTTCCCACCTTCACCCCGTTTACCAAAATAAAATATTTGCCGCGAGTGTTTTTTGAAGGGAGTCCACTTTTCAGCCACTGTTTGTGCGTCCCCATGTCACCCACTTTCCCTGTCAGTACTGTGTGGACGCGGATGTGATTCCCCCCCGCAAGCGGGGGTCAGGGGGGATCCGCGCCAAGGGAGGACTTGGAAAGTGGGTGAAACGGTGCACAAACAGACTGTTTAAGTGTGTCTTCAGAGCCTTCTTTTCAATGCTCCGTCTCACTTAGTTTCCACTAACTCTAGGTGAATTTTCGGCATTTCTTGAATTCGGGAACCAGACCTAATATTATCGAAAACGCCCACTTACTATAATTATAATTATAAAATTATAAAATATAGTAAATAAATTCTATATTTAGACGGGGTGAGGGTGAAAAAGGTCTGCCCTGATAATATTATTTAATTACACAATTTTCTTGTTTTAAATTGTTAATTATTTTTACTCAAAAGGAAAGGAAATAACAAAAAAACAAGTAATTTTAAATAAAGATACAGTCATTATTCGATATAAGGGAATACCATGTACCAATGTTATTCGATATAAGGGAAAAAATGAGGAATTGTATAATTAACAAATAAATACCTCGGTTTGTTTTTTGTCACAAAAATATTTTTTTTTATTTTTAATTTTTTTTTAACCAAAATAAACACTTTGCCTATGTCTTGAAAACAATTGGCAATTATTTTTATCTTAAATGAATAATAAATTTTATAATATATCAAAAAAACAAAGACAAATATATTAACACAATTAACATAATAAATAAAACTTTTGTATCTAACTTTGTTTCGACTTAAAACTTCAAATAAATCTGTTAAATCATTAAGTTTTAATGCAATCCAAACGTGTTAAAACGAGAACATCATTGATGTTACAAGACAAAATAAAAATTATTGAATTAATTGATCTTTATCAAAATACACAGAAAGTAATCGAAGTTGTAAGACAACAACTAAAAATAGTAATTTCTCCAAAGCAAGTTTATCATTTGCGTTCAATTTCTAAAGAAACATTGATAAACTTTCCATCCTCGTATAAACGAATAAGAAAACCACAGAACCCGGAACTTGAGGAAGCAATGATCAATTGGTTTCATGAAGTTCGTGAAGCGGGAATACCAATTGATTATTTTATGTTGGTTTCCCAAGCCAGATGTTTTATTCAAGAACACTCAGATACTATTCACCAAGGTGCTTCTATTGGATGGGCCCAAAATTTTTGCAAGAGAAACAATTTTAAAATGTACAAAACTCATGGAGAAGCGGCTTCTGTAGATTTGGTAAAGGTTCGTCCTCTTTTCGAAGAACTGTTAAAGGTTGTTAATGAGTTCCCCAAAGAAGATGTATACAACGCCGATGAAACTGGTTTGTATTATATGGCTTTGCCCGAAAGGACACTTGATGATTCACAGAAGAGTGGTTATAAAGTGTCAAAAGCTCGTATTTCTTTAATGATTTGTACTTCTCTCGTGGGAGAGAAAAGACCTCTTTTGGTTATCGGACCAACAAAAAACCCAAGATGGTTTAAAGACCCTCACCTTACTATCTTTAAAACAATATACATCAACCAGAAAAAATCATGGATGACCACTTATATCTTTCATTATTGGTTGAAATCCTGGGATGACGAAATTGATCGCTTAACTCCAAATAGAACTATTCTTTTAATAGTTGACAATTGTCCCAGCCACACTTTGACGTTGAAAACAAATAACGAACTTTTTGATCTTGACGAGAGATACGAGTTTAAAGGCAAGGATCAAAAGAATTGTTTCGTATATGAACTCACTGGTTTGAGGCATATAGTTCTCACTTTCCTTCCTGAAAATTCAACATCCAAATATCAACCAGATGATGCCGGTATAATTATGTCTTTTAAGAGGCATTACCATCGCCTTTTTATGGATGTTGTATTAAGTTCGGTAAACCTCAAGAGAATGTTGCCTACTTTCACAGTTGGTAACGCAATTGAGATTTGTGTAAATGCTTGGGATAAAGTGACTAAGATGACAATAACCAATTGTTGGGAACACGCTGGGTTTCGCAATTGCTTTGAAGACTATGACGAAATTATTGATCCTCATTATGACTGGGAATTTGAAGGAGAAAATATACCCGCTTCAATGACGAATGAAGAGTATAACAACGACACGAATACTTTGTTAAAAATAAACGAAAAAGAAGTTGAAGATATCAAAGAAAATATTGAGACGCTTATTGTCCAAAAAGAGCAAATAGATAAAACAATTTTTGAATTACAAAAAAGATTACATAATATTGAACCTGAAAATGAAGACATTCCTGTAAATGTTAATGAACGGAATGAATCGTAGTTGTCAAGGAAAGTATTCTTTTTGAAAGAATGCAAATACATTCATTGTATTATTTCTAAATAAAATTTACTTGTTTATCTATTTTTATTATAAATTTATTATTTTGTTTATTTTAATAAAAATGTTTAATTAAAAATATAATAAAACATGGTTTTTATATTATTTTATTTGACTTTTTAACTTAGTGACAAATTAATCCAATTATTACCATTTTAAGTTTTTATAATGAAATAACCAACAAAAAGCAAACACATAAATATCTTTTTTTTATTTTTTTTTTCTATTATTCGATATAAGGGCTTCCTCTTATTTTTCTCTCTTATATCGAATAAATCCTTATATCAAATAACCCTTATATCGAATAATGACTGTATATGTTTTTAACTTCTTTTGTTGAATTATATTTTTTATAAAATATAAACTCTGACCATAATTTTTGAAAAGTATTTTTTATATTGTTTTTTAATTAATCGTGTTTTTAATAGTCCATTAATTTTTTATCAATTTCTCTTCAAATATTATTAAGTTTATAATATTTATGTTCAATCACTCTATTACATAACACCAAAAAAAACCAGTAGTTTTTGTGTTTTGTCGGCAACGGCATTTAAGTTATTGACCATCTTGTGAATTTCTATAATTATTTTAAAACTAGAACAAGAGTCACAAAAATGGTCTGGTATATGTGAAATTTTTTTTCAACACAATTCAAGTTGAATTCAAGTTAGTTTAATAACATTGTGTATTAACTTCACTACTATCTGGTATTACTACTTCAACTAGTTTTGTTTTAAATAAGCACTATTTCCAGTTCATTAAAAAATTTTAAAAAAGGTCGTTTTTTTCAAGTTCGGCACAATTTTCAAAAATGAATTTGGCATCACAGTCTTGATTCACTATCACTTTGACTTTTTTCATGTTTTACACAACCGAAATGCGTTATTTCAAATTATTTTGACAGAAGACAAAATTTCAGTTTTGTTTGACAACTGAAATTGAAATCATTGAAACAGCATAAACAATTTCAATGATTATCAGTGACTTTGATATAATTTGGATGCTTCTTATTTTAAAAGTAAAGACAATCAATTATTTGTGAAATAACTTTCTCTTTGGTTTATTATTTTTAACTTTTGATAAAATATAATGGACGTTTTTGCACACTTTAAATTTTGTGTTTTTTTCTTTTTTACTCCTTATTAGAAACAAATCAGAGAAAGGTATTAGGTTCGACATGGATTATTGTGTTGTAGTACGTATATGATTTTTAGTCAGAATGAATTTAAATAATGGTTCATATTATGGGCTTATTCGAACTGGGTCGATACAAAAAATTCAATAATAAACTCACGTTTTTTACAAACAAAAATAATTAAAAAATATTCCACTGAAGCGAGAAAATATTTTGCAATAATAATTAACTTATTAATTAAATATTTGTTAAAATATAAGTAATAATCAAAAATTATATTTTAGTCAGAAAAATTTATTTATTATTAATTACCTTAAACACAAAGTCTAAAAACGACGTGAATAAGTTTAACATATAATACTAAGGCACTTAAATACATTTTAATAATAGTTTTTTTAATTACAATGTTAAAACTATTATTTTTACTTCTTAGAATTAATTTGTCTATGTTTTTTTGGTCAATTGTAACTATAAGTGCATGTCACAACAATACACTACAAATATTTTGTGTTTGTATTTTACAAATTTGAATTTTTAGATTTTTATTTGTACATTAAAATTTGTTGTTTTACAAAGGTGAAGTTTTTAATTTTAGCATTAAACATAAATACTTTCTTAACTGATGGTAACTATTGCATTCATTGCAATTCCTATCAACCGAACAACTCGAAAGTGTTATATCGAGACATTAGTATTTGTTTTCATTAACCAATAAGCTGTTATATTTTTCGCACTTGAAACAAAGACAAATTGATTTTTCACACTTACCAATAGTACTGCATTTGAAACACCTATTTATTTCCAAAAAGTATCTCAACAAATGTGTTGCCAGTTGACTGACTCGAAAACTTTCTACATGTTTGTGTTGTCCTGTTCCAAAACATATATTGTACACCCACCAAAAAACCTATTCAAACACTTGAAACACTTGTCAATTTTAAGTGAGCATGCTGTGTTTCCTTTTATCAATTTGCATTAGTTGCGGTTGTGATCTATGTGTTGATAAAACTCATGCTTAGCACTCTGTACAATGTTCATTTTTACACAAAATATTACGTTTTAACTGATGCTATAATTGTGACAATTTAAAAAAAAATCAATAGAATTTGAGGTTTTTTAGCGCTAAATTACTCATGAATTGAAGATAATATCGTGTTGGTTTCGGCTAGTTTAAAGAAAGGGATAAAGTCCCAACTTTACAATATAAAAAATGATGAGAAGGAGATCAAGACTGCATTTGACCCAGACAAGTCGATTGATAAGGAAAAATAATGAATATTTGTTTGGTGTAATTTATTAAGGGAAATTAAGAGGTATAGAAGTTGCCATTAATAAGATGAAAGAGTTTAGAAATGATAAAATAAAAGTCGACTAATTCAAGAAGAAAGTAGCTAAATCAAACAAATTTAAAATGAATTTGTCTACTATTATAGTGTTGTGTTTATACCTAACAAAATATCTACAGTCAACTAATTGCGACCTGTGGTTATTAAAACGATTTGATAAAACAAAAAAGGCTAAAATAGTCGTGGATAAGTATTACATTAAGTCAATATATGATGCCGCAAATGGGTTACTCTATTTTAACACAGCGGGATATTGTACAATGAGATATCAAGTCTGATGATATCTTGATGTTTTCATTTAAAAAGCAATTGATACAAATGCTAAATTGACTGATTTTGGGTCATCACAAAATGTCAATGTGTTGATTAAGAACATAATATTCACAAAGGGAGTTGTTACTCCAAAATATATGTCGCCTGAAGTGCTTAATCAAATAAAACAAGAAAAGTTCTGATAATTATTCCTTTGTTGTTATCATAGATGAGTGCTTTTAACGAAAGCATATTTACAAGCCAAGAATTAACACAACCCTACAAATTTGCATACTATATATCTACCGGACGTCTTTCATCACGATGTAAATATATTACAAACTATGATTATGAAATTATCAAAAAAGATTTTGGGGAATATTCCAAGTAAAATAATACAAATAACAAGAATTGCTAACACATTGAAAGAGTATTAAAAACTTTTGTTAATGATTAATTTAAAACATGGTATATCCGAAAAAAATATAATCACAACTCTAAACAACATTATTAAATGGTTTGTTGTACTATTTTCGATTTATTTTCAGTAAAAAAAACGAAAAAGTCGCACCACTAATTTAAAGACTTCTCTTTTTAAGTTCATTTTTAAGATCCGTTGTTACCCATCGACACAATCTCCGCTCCCATAACAGCTGTAAAGACCTCTCGATGGACTTATGAGTTCAAATGACGTTCTCGCGCTTTGACCAATAAGTTTTCATTTCTGTCTTCATTTCAGGAAACCCTAGTTGTCCATTGAGGTACTTAGTGTGAAGAAAGTCATTTGTGAATTAGTCGAACTGGCTTTTCACAATTTGTTCTTTTTGTCCAATATTTCAGATAAAGTAACAAGAAGAGTTTAACCTTTTAGACACCTTTTTTCTTCTATGTGGCACTGACCAGGCGTTTAAGATTGTCGAGCAAATCAACGTTTTTGGAGTGATTTTGTTGTTTTTTAAGTGGTTGAATATTTCAAAAACTTTCCTTTTGGTTCTAAAGTATAATCTATGAAACAGAAATTTACAATCAAAATACTTTCTTTCAGTGCTTTTGGTTATTTAGAACAGAAGATGGACCCGATAGTTTGGATGATGGTGATGACTATATCGATTTCTTTTCATTTGTTGCCTTCAAACAGTGTCAAAAATAAAGGTATTGTTGATGGTGCAAAATTTGTAAGACCCACACACTAAGATGTAATTGCTGATTGTAAGTTCTTCACTTTATAATGCCTGTAATAAACTCCCATAGACACCAATACTCTTATTCCAACACAAAGTAGTTATAAAAGAATGTTCAAAAAATGATCGAGTGTATCTTTCATTTTTACACTTTTTGAAGAGTGGAGTTCACTTTTCGAAAGTTGGTCACATACATCTTCGGGTATTGCTTAAAACGACTTGTCCCTGTTTGTGTGATCGACTCAAGAGAACTCAAGTAAGATGATTAAATGACAACAAACACCCTTTTGGATTCCAACATCAGGCATCCCATGTTTAATTTTAAAATTTTTTTGGTTTGTTTTATTATGTTAAAAAATAATAAGTTCATTGAATTAACGTACTATTGTTGTTAGTAAAGAAATCAATATATTTGTTATAAAGTAATTAAACAACATTGATGCAAAGATTATTAAGAAATGAGAGTATTGTGTTCTCAATACAACATATTGAGAATTGTTCAGTTGTCGTGAAAAGACACTCATCACCATTTGGTTTATTTTTGTTACTTGAAGTGCATTCATTGCACTTCTGTGGTTTTGAATTGTACGACTTGGAATTAAATTTCATTTTATAAATAGGGGAACGTTTGATATATCAAATTATATTGTATAATATCTGTAAAATTATAACACAACTCACAACATTTTGTGAATATGAAATTTTTATTTTGATGATACACATCTTACTACTCGGCATATTCATACTCTGAACACGTGTTGCACTTGTCAAATGTAATATTGATGACACATTATTTATCATTTCTTGTTCAAAATTCGACATCTTCGTTATAGCTACCCTTGACATTACATTTTATATTTTTAAAACGGGTTTAACACAACTCAAATAATTCTCCTCGTAGTTCAATAAATCTATATTGATTGCTTAAAATGCAGCCGGGTAGGCACAACCACTAGCCGTAGGTCGAAACAGTTTGCATTTTTCAGCAAGTTAATTAACATCAATATAATCATTGTTTGTTGTGTCAAAATAATACCAAAAGCATATGTAACACAACTCCCTCTATTACCATATCAACTTAAGCACCTTTTTTATATTGTAGACAGCACCGCTTTAGATAATACCATTATACCATTTGTCACACCCAGTGTTGCTGTTTTCTTTGTAGTAAACAATCTTCATTTAATTGTAACATACCTAATCACATTCACGATATGTTCCAAGTGAATATAATAAATTACTTTAAAAGCAATCGCCTTGTTTATCGATTGCAATTTCTTGGATTCCATTAAATTGTGTTTTGTTTTCATCATTTTGTGCTTTTTTCAATTTGAACATTTTAAAATAATTAGGAAGGAATTATGAAAATACAAAATGGATATATTAACTAACTATGTGTTGTTGAATATGCGTTATCTTCACCTCGAGCGCATTTATGTAGTTTTTCAATATGAATATAGTAAAACTGCAATGGATATATCTGACTATTATGCACGACCAAAAAGAAGATAATACCTATCGAAACACAGCACCAAACAGTTTGAAAGTAAAACACATCTTTTATTAACTTTTGATGCTTGATTTGGCTTTTATGAAAACCAGTTAAAATATACAACATAGAGTTATTCTGAACGTTGTCCCTCAGTTTTTAAATATTAATAACTGAAATATATCGGGAAATTTTTCGAAACGCCAGAAAAACATTGTTTCAGTTTTTTTTACCGTTTTTATGATTTATTACCTTATTTCCAATTTTTTAAAGATTTTTTGTGTATTTATTATTGCAAAAGGGACGATGTTTGAGGAAAGGACAACGTTTAGAGAATGACTCTAATTGTTTTTTCCTTTTGACTGTTAAAGGAAAAATATATAAAATTGAATAACTGTAATTTATAATAACAAATAGATTTTATTTTTATTTATTTTTATCATAAATCAAAAAATGTGTTTTTTTTCCAAAACAATAAAATAACATGAAAGTGTGAATTAAAAATCAAAAAAATATCTGAAAGGAAATCATTAACATGAAAAATAAATAACAATGAAATTTTATAAATATAAATTTATATTAATAAAATAAGTTCAAAATAAAAAAATAAAGGAAATAAACAAGAACAATTATGATTTGATACAAAATAAGTGTTTATAAACTGAAAAAACAGTTTGTACGATGCTATTTAACTTAATTGTGAAATATTAAATATATATTTACACAAAAAGTATAAACTAAAATGGATTGGACATGCAGTCGACCAGCTACTGGACAATTCAAAATGGTATTTATACTGCCAATTATGTATTGTATTGGAGTCTTATATCTCAAAATATTTCATTCAAATATTTTGGTATTAACAGCATTTTATATAACGAAACTCAATTCTTTTTTCAAGTGCTGACTTGTTAAATATTTATTTACAATACATTTTTCTGAACAACATTTACTATATTTGGTTTGTTATAAACGATGATGTATTTTATTGTATATTCAAATTATTTTATCTGCTTATTTAATACAATTTGCAATTGAGCATTATATGTGGCTTTATTTATTAATAAAGCTAGAAAATATTTACGTACAATTATGCTAAGTCTAATATACAATATTAAACGTGTATTTTACAACGCGTTTTTTACAACCGCTTAAAAATGAAATGAATACAAAGTGAATGTGGAAATGGGTTGTTTGGACTGATTCCAAATTCAAAACGCCGTATTGTTGTTAAATATAATTATTTAGTTGACAATATATGTTGTGGTAAATGTGTTGATTTATCTAATATTTAGTGAATCAACATCAACAATTATGACCAATTCGATATTCCAAAAGCCAAATAACATGTCAAAATTTCAAAATACATATGAAAATATATGAATCTGTCGAATACTGACGAATATGTACATCATGCTGCTACTCTGATTAACATGAAAATTGCTTGATTGTGTTCACGTGTTAATTGTCGTTATTTTTGATACTTTTGTTTGTTTAAAACGTTTTTAATAAAAATGTTATATGTGTGCATAACAATTTTTAGTAATTTTTCAATTATTGAAAAAATAACCACAAAATAAAAATAAAATATTATTTATTTTTAACATCTAAACAAACATAATTATAAACCTATTAAATATTCCAATTTTATTTATTTTTTATTTTCCTTAAAATTATTTTTCTGAGCAAGATATTTCTCAAATCATTTCAATTTCGTTTTTTGATATACAAATGTTTGCATTTCCAATTACAATAACATGTATGTGTTTACTGTTAAGTGTGACAACAATAAACGTAAAGAAATTGTTAATACGGAAGT